>NC_029772.3:5235535-5236543 GCF_000817695.3 Arachis duranensis
CAACCCAATGGAATGTGGTTAAAGTTAAATTTCTTAGGAGGAGCTCGATTTTTGATTGAGGAATTGTATCCACGGATCTTTATAGGGCAAGTTCAAGTTCTATCCCCTCCATGCTTTTTACGTTTGCCCAAAAATTTTCAAAGTGGAGCACATAATGAAATTGAATTTCCTCAATTTCAGTTCAGTTTTGCTAATTTTATGACAAATTCAGATATGCAATTTCAACGATTGGTAATATATTTAAATTTTCTTAGTTTAAGTTGTTCGTTATTAAAATAATTTTTTAACATATTTTGATTTTTTTTCAGAAATTACGAGCTTTCTTTTGCATGCATGCAATGCCATTGAGGGAAATAAGAGTTAGTTTGGTTTCTCGGTGTGGCAATTCTATACCTTACCGCATTGCATGGATAGCGAATGATGAAGCTTATCTAACAAGAGGATGGTTTGATTTTGCACGAATTTTTAAATATTGAAACTTACGATGTTATTTCAGTTGGTTGTCGTTACAAGAATGATTATATACTATACGTGACTAAGGACTAAAATAGGTTCAATATTGTTTAGATAATTTGGTTTTACTATTAGTATTTGATTAAATTATAATTATATAATTTTAAATTATTGCCTCAATTTATATATTACGGTTATTTTTTGTGGATGTGCTATTTTTAAATAATTTAATAAAATAAAGTAGTGTAAGATATTATTAAGTTTATTTTTATCGTTTATTTCTTTATTTGTATTTTCATTATATTTGACAAAAAATAAACCTACACAGATATTAAATCGTTGACCTAAAGACAATTTATTTGCCAATAAAAACAGATTTTATTTATAATTGGAATAAAACTTATTTGCCAATAATCGGTGGATAAAATTAAAATTACACATGTGTCATATAATTATAATTGATTAATTTGTATAAAATAAAATTATACCCGTGCCATGAGTAATAATCTAAATAATTATATCTTAACAAAATATAATTTGAAATAATTTAAAAAT
>NC_029772.3:5236651-5253081 GCF_000817695.3 Arachis duranensis
AAAAAATAATTATTAATAATAGTATTATTAACTGGGTAAATAATATAATTTCAAATTATTACTTGAAATATAAATAATATATGGAAATCTATTGAGTAAGTCAATGATTTTGCACCTTAATAATTTGACAATTATTACTCAATTAACCAGTTAATTAGATTAGTAATAACAATTTTCAATTTCAAATTTTGTATATTAAGTAATTATTAAAAACTGGGTAATAACGATTTACACGGGAAAATCATTGATAAATTCAATTAACCATAAAAAAAATAATATACTAACAGTTTTAGTATATTATTTATGGCAAAGGAAATTATTTTCTCAAATTAAATTTTATATAATTATAGTAAGTCTCTATAATTAAAACAATATAAAACTGCTTTATATATAACAATAATATTATACATATTTATATATCTCTTCTTTTATCTCTTTTTTTAAAATATTGCCATATAATTAATGTAAAAAATATATAATATTAAACTATTTTGTTATGCATATATATGAATTTATATAGTAATGAATTTATATAATAACCCGTATAATTTATACGTATGGCATAATACATATGTCAAAAAAAGATTCCATAATTTTTGAAAACCACTGTTTTGTTATATGAAATTGAAATTGAAATTAAATAATTTCTATTTATATAATTTTTTTCTATTAGTATCGAGTATTTCCATTAAAATTTATATCGTTTGTAATTTATATATATATATATATAAGTCGTAATAGTCAATTGTTTCAATTATTTTGACGTTAATGCTCTTGCGAATGAACTAAGTGGATATTAAGAAAGGCTAACTAATGAGCAGAAATTTGCATACGATCAAATAATTGGTGTTGTTAGCGGTAATATGGGTGGACTTTTCTTCTTATACGGTCAAGGTGGTTGTGGAAAAACATTCTTATGGTCAACTATATCATGCTTAATTAGGTCTAAAGGAGGTATAATTTTAAATGTTGCTTCTTGTGGGATTGCTGTACTTTTGTTGCCTAATGGAAGAACTGCACTTTCAAGATTTAAAATTTCTTTGGCCATAAATAAGGATTCTTTGTGTAGCATTAAACAGGGAAGTCCTCTTGCAAGGTTAATATCCAAGCTAAGGCCAAATTAATCACATGGGATGAAGCTCCAATGATAAGTAAGTATTGTTACGAAGCTTTAGACAAATGCCTCAGAGACATCTTAAGGTGCTTATATTCGTATAATGCTCATTTGCCATTTGGAGGTAAAGTTATTGTTCTTAGAGGAGATTTTAGACAAATTTTACCTATGATTCCCAGAGGCTCAAGGCAAGATATAATTCAGTCTTCTATTAATTCTTCATATTTGTGGCATAACTATAAGGTTTTGAAGCTTACAAAAAACATGAGATTATCACTAGGTGAAAATAACAACATACAAGAACTCAGAAATTTTGCAAAATGGCTACTCAAAATTGGTGATGATTTGGCTGGTGATACAACAGATGGTGAATCGATCGTTCATATACCATCTGACATTTTGATTAAGAACTCTGAGACAGCTTTGGATGACCTCATTGATTTCGTGTATCCAGATATGTTATCCAATTTATCCGTTGAAAATTATTTCAAGGATAGAGCAATTCTTGCACCTTTGGATTATGTCACTGATGTCAACAACAAGATGACTGCAGGGTTACTTGGACAAGAAAGAGTCTACTTAAGTTCAGACTCTGTGTGTGCTGAAGAGGAAAATATGGAATTTGAGTTAGATGCTTTCTCGCCGGAAATTTTAAATGGAATAAATTGTTCAGGTCTACCACCACACAAGTTGGTTCTGAAGGTTGGCGCTCCTGTTATGTTGCTGCGGAATATAGACCAAACTAATGGTTTGTGCAATGGAACGAGGATGCAAGTTAGAAGAATGGGAAATTATGTGTTAGAATGCAAGACTTTAACTGATAACAAAGCTGGAAGTATTGTTCTTATCCCAAGACTGAATCTAATTCCAAATAATGCACGATGAATGTGGTATATAGAGAAGTTTTTGAGAGCCTATAATAAAAAGGTAATAACAAAATGTCTTACTAAATCTATTTATTTATTAAAATTTATTACTATCACTTAAAAAAATTTAAAAATTCTAGGAACTAATAGACAAATTCTTATTGTACATTAATAGTTTGAGAATATTAAAATTATCATTAAAATTCGTATAATTTTATTCTCTTGACAAACAATTTTATAATTACGTTAATCATATAATTTTATATACAAACATTGATACAGTGTTGTTTTATGTATATATTTTGTAGGTATCAAAGGATAGCATTGAATTGTTATTCAGTAGGTTTAAATTATTTATTGTTTATTACAAAACTTTCTACATTAGGATTCTCTATTAATTTGTTCTTCATTTTGAGCTGATTTTGATATTTTCTTACTTTACAGTAAATCAACATATAAAACTTTGTTGGTAGATTTAAGTATTACTAGATTATTTATGGTTATATTGAGTATATATGCCTGATTTATTGAAAAAAGTAGATTAAATAACTATTTTATAGTTAATACAATTAACACTATATTAAGAAAAGAAAAACAACGCATACAAGTTATTTTTTTATTAATTAAATTATTGTAATTAAAATAAAATTTAACATAACAACTTAAAATTATAATTTCAATCTTATCACGTGCATGGCACGGGTGATTAAACTTGTTGTTATTTAAAATGTGGATCCTATCTTTATCAATTTCTCTTTCATCCTATTAAAAGAAACATTTATAAACTTACATCTGTACCTTATAATTCACCATATATATAATATTTTAATATATTAAATTAACTATTTCATCCACTAATAACAAAAGGTTAGTCATTGTATCAAATTAAGCAGTAATTTGGAGAGATCTCAATTGAAAACCAAATTAAGCAGCTTATATGAATTTTAAAAATTAATTATTTGTTTAGAAATATACTAGAATATTAAATGATTAATTAAGTTTTATAAAAATATAATTAAATTTTATAAATAATGCAATCAAACTTAATCTACACTTATAATCAGATATATATTTATCATCAGGGTATGAATAAAAACAAAAATTAATGACAACTAATTTTTTATTTATATTTAACTATATTATTGAAAAATAATTTGATCATTATAAAAAAAATGTATAAACACTATATAAATTTATTATAAAATTTAATAACTAATTTCTAATATTTATGAAATATTTTAAATCCAAACCCGTCATAATATATCCCAATTTCAATAATGCTAAGAGATTGTATTATTATTATCTTTGATATTCCATATCGAACTTTTCTTCTAATGCTTCCTTTTTTTTCACATCATGTTGCCATAGAATAGAAAAGAAACAAATAAATAAACACACAATTGTAGATAATATAAAAGGCGAATTTCATTCTATAATAAAATTTTTCGTTAATGAATTGCTAATAACATTTTTTGGATCAAACTTTGGACATCTGATTCCATTTTAGTATACTTTTTGGTAAAATATTTATTGTTCCATGATTTTATTTTGTCAAAAAATTAAGAATTTGTGTTATTTTATTCTATTGCACTAGGATCGCGGATTGCTTTACAGGCTACAACTAGCTCAGGTTACCGGTCAACGTCTGGGCCTTTATTTGCCACCAACTACTGTACTGATATTTTCTTCTCTTTTTTATTTTATTTTTCAATTAAAAAAAAGTGTAGGTACCAGAGATTATTGTCGATCAAAAGTTTTCAATTTTTCATCAATGCCAAAAGAAAAGGAAGGGACAAAAATAGAAAAGAAAGAGAAATTAATGAAATTATAATTATAACGTATAAAGTTTTTATAGCAAAAATATTGTCTTTCAACAAGAAATCAATTTGCATATTATTCTGATTATAATTGGAATGTTTGATTTAAGAATTATAATTATAATTTACTAATTAATTTCGGTTGTTTTAAAGATCTTCAATAATGTGTTACATAATTGATAACATCTATTATCTATTATCTTATTAAAATAGAGTCAATTAATATTTAACAGCTGAGGCAGCATATTGTTGAAGGTGGTTTTGATTTATTTTATATTAATTATTTATTTTATTTAATTAAAATAAATATTAAATTATTCATATTTTGTTTGATGAAGAATGTTAGAAGGCTGTTAGAATTTATTATTTTTGACTATCAATTAGTCATTAATATTTAAAAATTTAGGATAAAATATATTGTGAAATTACTAAACTAAAGGAACTAGACTAAAAAAAATTGAATTAACGGCTAAGTAATAATTAAAAATAATAAATTTTAATAACCCTCTAATATTTTTCTTGTTTGACTATATTAATTATAACTAATCAATTATATTAATTTTTTTGATTGACTTAAATAAATGAATTAGTTTGTTTTAATTTGTATTAATTTTTCCGTCTTATGTATTTTGATTAATAATTTTAAAAATGCTATAATGTTTATATGGCATAACAAAATAATATTAAAAAGTGAATTAGATTAGTTCAGTTTTAAGGAATGAATATAAATTTTGATCCAATCTATGAAAGTTAGCCAAAATAAAATATGATCTAATTCAGATTAGTGCAATTTTGATTAAATTTTGATTTTGTATTGGTTTATGATTTTGTTTGGGTTCTTTGGATTTGAACATCCCTAATTATAAGTAATGATAAGTTTATATTCAACTTTATTTTCACAAGTTTAATAATTTAAATTTGAAGGCTTAATATGTGTTTTACATTCATTTTATTTGATTTATTGATGTTATAAAAAAATTGTAACATCCTAAACTTTTTTTTAAAACATTTTATATTTGTGTAACGTCCCAAACTTTTTCTTAAATATTTTACATTTGATTTCTTTCATTACTACCCAACCCTCTAATTTTATCAAAATTCCTACACTACCCTTATTATTTTTCTCAAACCTAACCCTAATTCTAATTCAAAACACTCTCTCACCTCTCACACACTTCCACCCTCCCTCACAAAATTTCAGTAACCCACAAAAGAAAAAAAACAAAAATTGAAGTAAGAAAGAGAGAGATAGGAACCAACGAACTGATGAGAAAAGAAAGGAAAGAGTTAGCGACAGTGATGATGGAGGCCACCACTGCTAACATTATTATTGCGGTAACCACTACAGCCACCGGGTACAAGAGAGAAAAGGAGAGAGAATGGGCGCCAAGAAGAAGAATGCGAGGGAGGAGGGAACCCACCCGTTGCCGTTGGTGCTGTATGGAGCTGCTGCCGCCGCTGATGTTGCTGAAGTTTGTGCCGAATTTTTTCTTGCAACGCCGTCGTCGATCTTCTACCTCCAGCGCGAGCTGCCAGATCTGGTGTTGTTGTTGTTATTAGAGTCGTTGAAGTTGCAGTTGCTGCCATGGTTGTCCCCATTGAACTCAAAGGAGGCTACTGCTGCTGTTTTGATCCCGTTTAGTGCGCCGAAAAGCTGTTAATGCCCTCTATGTTTTTCCTTGCTTATGCCACTGTTGATTGTCGGGTGGGTAAGTGTCGAAATTGATATCGATGTTGCCATCAAAGATGTCCATGGTCTTAATGCTAATGTGGAAGCTGCTGTCGTCGCCTTCCATCATCATCGTTATCTCCTTTGTTTGGTGTTTCCTTCAACCCCTCCGAACACCAGATTTTAGTCTTTAATTTGACATTTTGGATTTGGTCTCTTCGGTTCTTTGGGATCAAGTTGGGAGTAGGCTTTACATTTTAATTGTTTGATTGTGCATCTATAATTATTTTGTCATATATCTATTATGATCTTTGAATTGTAGCTATATTTGCTTTGAACGATTTTAAATTAACTAGAATAATTGATTTATTAGAATTAAACAATTCACTTTTATGAAGTTTATACTTTCGAAACTATACATGAGACTATATATATATTTTTTATGAAATTTTGTATTATTCCAAAATGTTTGATTTTATTTGAATATCTATTTTTGAAGCATTGAAGTATTTGTTGATACTCACTTTAAAATTTGTGAAATATATTTGAAATCTCTTATGGTTCAAAAAGTATGATTGAGAAACGATTTCTGATGAGAAAATATTATCTGATTTGATTTGATTTGATTCGATACCTTATATATTTGAAAGATCAAATATTTGTTGTATTTGAAATTATATGTTTTGAATTGGTTTGGGAGGCTCATATTAGAAAACCGTAGTTAACGGCGGTTATGACGTTAACTTATATGCATCTAACTCAGACTCCAGCTAGCAGGGGTGTTGCTATCTTAACGTGTAGGCCACACGTTAGATCTGTTATTCTGTTAGGACACACAAGAGGAAAGGACTACCCATAGAGGTGGAGCCGCCCAAGTGTGGACTTTTGATTTAAGTTCTGTATGAGAACTCCCTTGTTGATTCACTTATTATTAACTATTATTTTCTAATTAAAATTACTTTTATAATAATGTTTATATGGTCTCATGTCGATTATAGATGTATTGTCTAGTCACTGAGTTGTAAAACTCACTCCGTTTTTCTAAAAATATTTGTTCAGGAACAAATACTTGACTATGTGAGACTTTCTATTCAAGAATAACGATCTGCAATAAGTACTTCCTCTTTGTCGAGTTCCTAGATGTATATGCTCCATATATCACAGGCAGGATCCAACCATTTGTAATTATTTTATATTTTTTGTTAAAAATGTATAACTAACTATTTTAAAACTTGTAAAATATTTGTAATTTTTTTCAACTTATATTTAAGTTGGTTAGGCTTGCTAAGACTATTTTTTTTAGTGCCGGTCATGGTATCAGAGTTTAAGTTTAATCTGTGTAATATGGAGCAAGTGTCCTATGGTAGGAACAGAATTGTATAAATAAAAGCGTGCCTATTTCTAAAAATTGTGGCACTATCAAAGGCCTATAGGACTGTCATCCTTGTCCTCTGTGTCATGGTTGTCTTCTGATTATTGTGATCATGCGTCCTCTGCCACTTCTTGCTACTCCTATCTTTTTCGTATACCTGATCTCGACTTATCCTTTGGTAGGTTATTTTGAACGCGTTGGTGCAATGGTTTCGGTTTCGACTCTTTATCTTTTAGCTGATTCTACTCTTCCTCGCTTTTATGAATATTTTCTTTAACTTTCTTTGTTTTCGTGTTGTTCTCTATAGTTTCCGATTTTAAGATTTCATCCATGATCTACATGATTCGATATGTTTTTATGTGAATTACAATCTGGTTACTTTTATATAATTGTATTCGGATTTGTGGATTTGCTTAGCTGCTGGTTGAGATGCTTTTTTCTGGATTTCGATAAAACAAGTCTGTTCTTATGTTGATGATCTTTGAAGTTAACATAATTTTGAGCCGCTCGTGATTCTTCCTTTTAAATAAAAAATTTTGAAAGCTGTTATTCAATTGCTTAAGGAGAAGAACTATGCGATGAACATATGAATGAAGTGTTATTGTTGTTGTCAAACTGATGATTTTATCTTCTTAGGTATAGTGAATTATTTGGGTGATTAGTTAGATGGATTAAAGGTCTTTCTGATCTAGAAGTTTGTTTGAATTTTTTTAATTTGATGATCTAGTTCTATTATAGTATTGTGTTGCTAGACATGGCTTTCTTGTCACAAAGTGTTGTGATTATGTTGTTCTATGATTTTTCTGTTGTTGCTGAATTCTAATTATTTATGCGGAATGTAATGCTTGTGAAAGAAATTAGTTATTTCAAGAGATCTTTTAGAGATATATGATACTTGAATGAAGATATTAAGGCTTTTGAAATGATGACAACAAATTAGAGAATATATTTAGCAGCTACTGATTTTTAGGAATCAGTTTGTGTGGCTAGATTGAATAAGGGGTAATTTGAATTTTAGGTAATTGCCTCTAATTATACGTTTCTATTATGTATGGTCCTGATTGAATATTGTTTTATTTTCTCCTTGCTTGTTTGATATTTATAAAGTTATCTGAGATTTGTTCAAGAAAAATGGTTGACTACACAAACAAGAAAAAATAAATTTATAGAAATGCGGTGAGTTCCAAATAGCGTGTTTTAAGTTCTCTTTGGTTGTAGGTGCAAAAAAAAAACATTATCCCTAAATTCATATACATTCCTACCATTTTGATTATATATAAATATGAACTGTTATTTGTTAATGTACTTGAAGAAAAAGGTGAGAGTTAACTTTGCAAAGACTTAAATTGAAGAGCAAAAAGAGAAATTGTTTAACTTTTGGATGCTTACAATATAATGTTTTATTAGTTCACAACTTTTTATCTATTCAATTGGGATCCTTTCCATTCTATTTAGATGGAAGTAAAACCGAAGACTTTCTATTATACTACCTTTATATCTTTTTAGGTTTATCATTTGTCAGATTAAGAAACTTTTTTCGTGATTATGTTGAAATGATTTCGTACTTTCAAGTAAATTTTTATGATTATGTTCATTTTTAAAATTGGAAGTCGAAATAATTTGGTTGGTCTAACTTTAGAAGTGTACCACAGTCGATGTGTCTGTGCCTTTTAATAATTTTGTGCTATGCTTTTATTTCATTGTTGTAATAGTAAATTATATTTAGACAGGGATGTCTTACTAAAGGGCAGCCAAACAACCTATTTTATATGTATTATCATGGCAAAAAAAATTCATTTATGTATGGATGAGGGTATGCTAGAATCAGCTCTTATAATTTATTTGTTTCGATGATGTTTGTTTTTAATTTTTTTTATTGTTATTAGCTGATTTCAGATATATAACTATAACTGTGATAGCAATAATGCTATTTTGTTGTTTGAATTTGATTTTAAATTAGATATTTGCTTGAGTTGTATCTCAGTTTATTCATTATAAAAGAACTTGGTCTACTCTTAAACAGATAATGCATGTGAAAGTGAAATGTAGATTGTGAATGCTTACTTTTTGTTGATGAGTAAAAGATGAACTTTGTTTTTTGGCTAAGATCTAAAACTTGAAAATTTTCTTAACCCTTGACTTTTTTTTTTGGAAAATCCTCTATCCTCAACTTTTGTTCTTATTCTCAGAGATTTGGGAAGATTGATTTTCTGAGTTTGTGAGATTGAGATTGTAGGTCTTGGATATTGAGAAGAATTTCTGGCGATTTCAGATGAAAAAGACTTGCTATCTAACTTCTTAAAGTTGAACAAATTCTTTATACGAATTTTTTTTCCTTATTATATTCATGGGTTATTATAAAGTAGGCAGGTTAAAAAAAATATTACTTTTCTAATTTTAAGACAGCTTTGGTACTTGTTATAATGTTTGAAGATTAGAGATGTTTAGACTCTAAATAAACTAATGGGTTCATTTTGAGTTGTTTCATTGTAACTTGTTAACCTGAAAAATGATGGGTATGTATTGATTATAGTTTGATCTTGGAGATGTAAAATTTATCAATATTTTCTTTTCTTTTCTTGTGTTTCCTATTTTTAGTTGGTTCATTTATTTCAGATTTTTTCCATAGTTGCATTTACTCATTCTAAATATTTTTTTATTACTATACTTTGATTGATTGTGTTTGAATATTTTATTTTGTTATTGTTGTTGATGTTTAGAAATAGAAATCTCCAGGTGATACTATTTTTTTCTTATATATGCTGGATTCTAATTTTGGATGCAACATCTATGTTCTTTTTCCTAATATGCTCTCTCAATTCTTTGCAACATTCTTATCATTTTTTGTCTTTTTAGAGTCTTGTTGATGATGTTGATGAGGAATGATTATGGAATAAGGTATATGGTGAAGTTTTTTTTTCGGTGATTTCAACATTTATTTATGCCCTAAAGCCTCTTATGCTATGATAAAATTGTTCTATTGGACTTTATTTTGTTTTGTTCGCTTTCTAGTTTTGTTGTAAAAAAAAATCTTTATTCTATCTAGCGTTCTCACATCTTGTGGTATGATTGTTGAGCATGGTGCATACAGAGGGCTAGAAATTACAACCTGTGAGAAATAGTTTTTCTAAACTCCTTTATTTCTTTTATTTGAGTAATGGTAATCATTAAGTTTGGGAACGTTAGGTGTTCTTCTTGAAATAATTTGTGTTGAAGTATGCGCTATAATCATGCCGCGTGATTTGATTGATCATTCATTTCTCTATATTTTATATTGGGAGTTTCTTGTTTCAATTCTTATTAAAATGAAATTTGATTATTTTGTTTCATTCCTACATCTTATGCGTACCTCAATCTGATCGTGCTTTTGACTATTTCATAGATTCTCGATAACACAGGTGTTGATGTTGTATTCTGTATGTGAATTATGTAACTCCTTGATGTAATCTAAACTTACTTTACTGTGATACCTCATATCTTCTAGTATTCTCCTCGAATTCTAGTTCTAGATCTTCTTTGAAAAAGCTTTTGATTTGATTTTTCTCTTGCCTGATCATGTCTCTAATCATCCTCTTAAATCTTTGTAAAAAAAAATTGCCATTGGCTTTGGTTACTTTCTTTTTGTAAACTTTGTACTTCTTTGATTCAACCTGAACTTGTTTGGACCTAATACACTATCTTTTCTTTTATTGTCTTTATCAAAGTTTTTTTATTAAAATTTTTTTATTAAGATGCAATTGACTCTCTTTCTGTAAGACTTCATTATTTCTGTACATCATTGCTTAATTGCAATTTTAAGCATCCTTCCAAGTTCGTACGAACACCATCTGTGATGTTTGCTCTTCTCTTCCTAAGTTTTGAATCCTATTGAGTAAACTCGTGCTTGTTTCAGTGTCACGTGCAATTCCCAAATAGCAAGCGATACGTTAGTTGATTAGCACATAGCTTATCGATGCTGAAGTTTGAAAAGTTGAAATTATAAGACTTGACATAAGACTGGTTGTTTCCATAGATATATACTACAGAACCAAGGAGATTGTGAAGTAAGATTGTATTTTGAGGATATTGACAAACAAAGCGAAGAGTGCTAAATATATCTAAGTTGTCAAGGGAACGGGAGTCGGTGAATGTCAACCGCATCATTTTAACACACACCTATCATGTAACATTTTGCAAAATGTATCAATTTTCGAGGGCGAAATTTTTTTTAAGGAGGATAGAATGTAACATCCCAAACTTTTTCTAAAACATTTTACACTTGATTTCTTTTATTACTATCTTACCCTCTAATTTTATCAAAATTCCTACATTACCCTTATTCTTTTTTTCTCCAAACAAAACCTAACCTTAATTCTAATTCAAAACACTCTCTCACATCTCACACACTTCCACCCTCCCTCACAAAATTTCAGTAACCCACAAAAGAAAGAAAACAAAAATTGAAGTAAGGAAGAGAGAGATAGGAACCAACGAACTGATGAGAAGAAAAAGGAAAGAGTTGGCGATGGTGATGATGGAGGCCACCGCTGCTGCCATTATTGTTGCGGTAACCACTACAGCCACCGGGTACAAGAGAGAAAAGGAGAGAGAATAGGCGCCAAGAAGAAGAATGCGGGGGAGGAGGGAACCCACCCGTTGCCGTTGGTGCTGTATGGAGCCGCTGCCGCCGTTGATGTTGCTGAAGCTTGCGCCGAATTTTTTCTTGCAACGCCGTCGTCGATCATCTACCTCCAGTGCGAGCTGCCAGATCTGGTGTTGTTGTTGTTATTAGAGTCGTTGAAGTTGCGGTTGCTGCCATGGTTGTCGCCATTGAACTCAAAGGAGGCTAGTGCTGCTGTTTTGATCCCGTTTAGTGCGCCGAAAAGCTGTTAATGCCCTCTTTGTTTTTCCTTGCTGCCACTGTTGATTGTCGGGTGGGTAAGTGTTGAAATTGATATCGATGTTGCCACCGAAGATCTCCATGGTCTTAATGCTAATGTGGAAGCTGCTGTCGTCGCCTTCCATCATCATCGTTATCTCCTTTGTTTTGTGTTTCATTCAACCCCTCCGAACACCATATTTCAGTCTTTAATTTGACATTTCGGATTCGGTCTCTTCGTTCCTTTGGGACAAAGTTGTGAGTAGGCTTTACATTTATAATTGTTTGATTGTGCATCTATAATTATTTTGACATATATCTATTATGATTTTTGAATTATAGCTATATTTGCTTTGAACGATTTTAAATTGATTAGAATAATTGATTTATTAGAATTAAATAATTCATTTTTATGAAGTTTATACTTTCGGAACTATACATGAGACTATATATATATTTTTTATGAAATTTTGTATTATTCCAAAATGTTTGATTTTATTTGAATATCTATTTTTGAAGCATTGAAGTATTTGTTGATACTCACTTTAAAATTTGTGAAATATATTTGAAATCTCCTATGATTGAAAAAGTATGATTGAGAAACGATTTCTGATGAGAAAATATTATCTAATTTTCTCCTATGATTGAAAAAGTATGATTGAGAAACGATTTCTGATGAGAAAATATTATCTGATTTGATTTGATTTGATTCGATACCTTATATATTTGAAAGATCAAATATTTGTTGTATTTGAAATTATATGTTTTGAATTGGTTTGGGAGGCTCGTATTAGAAAACCGTAGTTAACGGCGGTTATGACGTTAACTTATATGCATCTAACTCAGACTCCAGCTAGCAGGGGTGTTGCTATCTTAACGTGTAGGCCACACGTTAGATCTGTTATTCTGTTAGGACACACAAGAGGAAAGGACTACCCATAGAGGTGGAGCCGCCCAAGTGTGGACTTTTGATTTAAGTTCTGTATGAGAACTCCCTTGTTGATTCACTTATTATTAACTATTATTTTCTAATTAAAATTACTTTTATAATAATGTTTATATGGTCTCATGTCGATTATAGATGTATTGTCTAGTCACTGAGTTGTAAAACTCACTCCGTTTTTCTAAAAATATTTGTTCAGGAACAAATACTTGACTATGTGAGACTTTCTATTCAAGAATAACGATCTGCAATAAGTACTTCCTCTTTGTCGAGTTCCTAGATGTATATGCTCCATATATCACAGGCAGGATCCAACCATTCATAATTATTTTATAATTTTTTGTTAAAAATGTATAACTAACTATTTTAAAACTTGTAAAATAGTTGTAATTTTCTTTTCAACTTATATTTAAGTTGATTAGGCTTGTTAAGACTATTTTTTTAGTGCCGGTCATGGTTAATTTTGGGTCGTGACAAAGTGGTATCAGAGCTTAGATTTAATCTGTGTAATATGGAGCAAGTGTCCTATGGTAGGAACACAATTGTATAAATAGAAGCGTGCCTATTTATACAAATTGTGGTACTATCAAAGGCCTATAGGACTGTCATCCTTGTCCTCTGTGTCATGGTTGTCTTCTGATTATTGTGATCATGCGTCCTCTGCCACTTCTTGCTACTCCTATCCTTTTCTTATACCTAATCTCGACTTATTCTTTGGTAGGTTATTTTGAACGCGTTGGTGCAATGGTTTTGGTTTCGACTCTTATTATAAACTACGTATAAATTATGGAGCAAATTACTTAACATTTCTTTCAACTTTAAATAATTTTCATCCCTAACAACTAGATTAGAAAGAAAGAGACTCATCTCAAAAACTATGAAACATAAATCAAACTTTAACAAAAAAACCTTTTTAGTTATGACAAATTTCTAGTAAACAAAAAAAGGATTTATCAAGTTAAAATATTCAATGCATTTTATGATTTCATTATCCACAATTAAAAAAATATAAGAGCAAAAAAGAACCAATGACAAATATGACTATACTAGAGATATGATACATATATAATTACACAAAAACAAATAATAGTCACAATATAAAAAAAATTTTATTTTTAGACAGTAAGGACCTTGGGGAGAACTGAAAGGAGAGAGAAGGAGAGGCTTAGAAAGCAACAAATATTAAACTGGGCCAATGAGAACATGGACGGTTTCAATAAGTTGAGCAAAAGAAAATAGATACTCAATTACAATATTAATCATTTGATATGCATAAACATGTGAAACAAAAGCTAAAAATTATGTTTTGAACATAATGATCTACCCAAGTGGTAAGACAATGTCAGATATAAGAATCAAGAACAATTTTCAATTCAACTTAATGAATGAATATTAAATAGAGTTGGATTTAAAAAAAAAAAACTTTGCTAGTTGTTACCTCTGATGCAAATAACGTTAGAGTAAGATATAAGCCACATTCGACAATTATCATAATCTAGTTTAATCAATTTGTGTCAAATATAAGAATCAAGAACAAAACATTGGAATTAGCTATTCTACTAGGAATTAGAATGAAGAGAAAATGACAAATAGGTCATTGACCTTTTGGCCCGCAGACATTTAAGTCTTCGAAGATTTGAAAATACATTGAAATCCCTGACCTTTGGAAAACCTGGACATATCGATCCTTGGGTCTAATTTGTACCATTTTAAAAACTCTCCCACGTGTGCATCTGTATATTGGCCAAGTCAGTACAACGGAAGTCACGTTTGATTTCCCATTGGGTGGATTGACCCAAGTGAGCAGAAGGATCGATGTGTCCAGGTTTTGAGAAGACCAGAGACTTAAATATATTTTCAAATTTTAGGAGACTTAAATGTCCGTGGGCCAAAAAGTCAAGAACATATTTGTCCTTTTCTCTAGAATTAAATATTCTCCCTTAAACTAGATTATGAACTTAGGTTTCAACACCATTACAACATCAGATTAAGAATGTGGTGGCGGTGACCCAAGGTGAGAGTGAAAGGGCTAGGGAGAGGGGGCGACACTATGCCTGTGTGTGTGAGAGAGAGTGAGAGAGAGAGTAATTTGAAAATGAAGGGGGAGAGTGTTTGCGATTTGAATTTAAGGCAAGATTACCGGCAGATAAATTGCCGATAATGCTTTGCGAGTGATCAATGCAGCGTTGCACTAATCAGGATTACCAGCAAATAAATCCGTCGATAAATCCGATGGTAATGCTCGCACCTATTTTTCCTTTACTTCTTGCACCAAAATTTTTATGTTGTGCATATTTTGTTAGTTAGGTGTCAATGTTCTAGACATTTTGCCTTTTAAGAATTTGTGATGTGCACTAAATTTTTTGTGCTGTACATCAAAATTTATGTTTTGTAAATCAAAATTTTCGTACTCTAATTTTATGAACATATATAGGTGATGAAGAAGACAACAACGACAATGATGAATTGATGATAGTGGAGGAGGATTATAAAGACGAAAAAAAAGAGAAGAAATCAAATAAGAGAAATAGAAGAAGACATTAAAGAAGAAAAAAAGAGGCGTCGATGTTAAAGATGATGATGACGACGTTGTTGAAGAGTAGCGTGTAGAAGAAGTTTAAAGACAGAAAAAGTTGTTGAAGACGACAATGACATTGTTAAAAAATAAGAAAAAACGTGTGTATCTGACTTAGTTGATAAAATTGTTTGGTCGTATAGCTTTATTAATAAACAATTAGCTTAGGATAATAAAAATTAAGAAATTGCTTATCATCATTAATAACAATGAAACAAGTTGATAAATCTAAACAATTATATAACTTGAGTTTTTTTTTTTTTGAAAGAAAACTAACAAAACAAATATATATTGAGTTTAAGTAGATAAATTTTCATCTATAAGTGAAATATATCACATTATAATATTTCATTAAAAGTGATCATTTGCCTTTATTTATAACAAAAACTTTATTATGTAAAGTGTAAACGGCTTTATAGATCATGAAAAGATTGCATTCATCGTAAAATTGAAAATATTAATTACAACATTTTAACTAGGATTTTTATAGTTAAGCTACTTGAAATGAAATATTGTATTGAAAATTTTATTATTGTCTATCTTAAAAAATTTGAACAAGTACCTTTAGAAAAAAATTTATGTATTTATTTGAGTCTACTTATTAATAACTGTGAAAAATCATGATCTGAGCATCTAAATATTAGATAATTAGCAACTAACATAAAGGATCAGAGAGAGTTTTGGTTTTCTCATAACACTAGATGAAAAAATTTTGAACTTTACTTATTCTAAAAATATCTAAAAACTTCTAATTACTAACAGAATTAAGAACTAATTAACTGGTAACATAATTAGTTATGATGAGTTGTCAAACTAACTAAAGCTAATTACTAACTATAGCTACTATTGTGGTTACACTATCCAACAATCCAAGCTTGGCTGAGATTAGTCGAAAATGGCCCTAGTGATAAAAGACTTGGTGAGAAAATCTATGATTTGGTCCTTAAAAAAAATCGACATTAAATGAATCAAGCCTGAGAATAGTTTCTGTCGAATAGTGTGACAGTCTACCTCAATATATTTGGTTCATTTGTGAAATATGAAATTGTTTGCAAGAAAAATCCAATAAAAGACATGAGAAATGAAAGTCATATGGCTTCACAAATAGCAAAAGTAAGTGTTATGTACTTAACCCGAGTATCTAAAAAAAAGTAGAATTTTTTTTTGTGGCAGAAAAAGTAGATATTTAATGGAAAAACAAAAAATCTTTGTTATA
>NC_029772.3:5253429-5257230 GCF_000817695.3 Arachis duranensis
AAATCATTAAATATTTAATTTTAATTAAAATCTATATATTAATGAATAAAAAGTAACGTTTAAAAAATATTTATATTTATTCGTTAAATAAATTGGCGAGGAGGATATAGTTGTAAAAAGCACCGTGAATACATCACCGACCCTTCGGATCCATCATTGCTTCGCGACACTTGTTGATGTCATTTTCCATTATTTTATTTATTTATTTATTATTTTGTATTCTCCTTCATAATTGGAGATTAATAGGTTAACTTTTTTCCAACTACAGCAATTACACCTTTACTTGGAAACATATTAACCTTACAAAAATGCTGTTAATTCGGAAACAAACAAATTCGTCAAACTTGCATTGATATACCAACCCTGCTAATATGCTAAGCCTACGGATATCTAATATTACATTCTTTATTAGTGTTTATAAATTAAAATCAATTAGATAGACATATATATTATTACTATTTTTTTAATATTAAATACACACAGTAAAGGTGACACATATATAAATTAAGGATTAATTCATAAAATTTTAATATTATATGTCTATATAATAAATTCTTTAGTCTTTTAAATACACTAATAAAATATTGAATATATTTATTGAATATTATTATACAACTATTTTGAGTGTTTTATTCATTTTAATTAAGAATTGTAATATTATTAATATTTTTAACAAATTATAATATTTAATACATTAAATACACCATTGTCGTGGGATCATTTTTTTAAATTTAAGTTTATAAAAGAAAACATATATGAATAATATAGTTATATTTTTAATATTTTTTTAAGTAAGAGTCTCATTTGGATTTGTTTAAATTTTTGCATAAATCTTTTTTTATTTTATGTTTTATTTTTTTTTGTTTTGGAATCAACAAAAATTAAATTATAAATTTTTTGAATATAAAAATTTTGCTATCATGTCATAAAACTATTTTTTTCCAAAAATATAAATTAATAAAAAAGTACATAAATAGTTATATTTTTAGTAATAATAACTAAATAACTATGATTTTATCATTGTTATTTTTAATATTTACTAGATTAAATTTAATTACTTCATATTACTATAAAGAAGTAAAGAAGTAATTATAAGGACAGATGAGAGTTGTGCACTTCATTTAAAAAAAAAAACGTTATTTTAGTGAGAACTAGATTTTGATTTTATAATTCACGTGAAAAAGAAATGCACCTTTATTCACATTTTCATTTGTATTTGAGTCTCTATCACTAGACAACTAGTGGCTAAATGTGTGTTTAATTAGTTCTACTTTTATAAAATTGAATACAGTTGGCTAAATTGAGTATTTATCCTAAGTTCTTAACATAAACTTCCAAATTGTGCAAGCCGTTTTTACCCGAAAATTTTAATGCAAGAAGGCGTTGACTCATTTTAGCATGAATTGACTTGTTTTTTTTTTGTTTGAGATACTGTGTAAAAAGTTTTTAAATATATTTAAAATATTGATGTTTTAATAATTTTAATTATTAATTTTAATTAATATATCATATATATTTTTATAATTAAAATTAACAGTTAAAATTATTAAAATATTAATATATTTAGTACACTTTAAAATTATTTCTAGAGATTAAATAAGTTCTAATGTGTAAATGAAATTTTAAATTCTAAACATTCTTTAAGAATTAATAAATAAATAAGAAAAGGATAAATAGACCTTTGATTTTTTAATCCGTAGATATTTAAGTTTTCGAAAATTTGAAAATATATTTAAGTTTTTGACCTTTTCAAAAGATAGATATATTGATCCTTCATATTTATTTAGGTCTGTTAGAGTCAACAAAAAAAATTTAACATGACTCCCGTTGTACTGACTAAGTTGATACAGATGTACACATGAGAGAATTTTTAAAATGAAAAAATTAGACTTAGAAGTTGATATGTCCAAATTTTAAAGAGATAAAAAATTTAAATATATTTTTAAATTTTTAGAAACTTAAATATCCGCAAACTAAAAAATCAGAGATCGATTTGTCTTTTTCTCTAAATAAATAAATTGCTCAGCCGCCCCTCACACAAATCTATAGCCCAACTAGAGTAAAATGTGAAATGGAATAAAATATAATGAATCTATATCACCATTCACCCAACGCACAAAAATAAATTAAAAAAAAAACTAAAAGTGCATGTAATCCATAATAATGAGAACATGAATATTTTAGTATAATTCAAGTGATCAATTTGGGCATGTGGGAGTATATTTCAATGTTAACTTAGTCAATTACTACAATTATATATACATTATAGTTTGATTTGATGATGGTGATCACTAATGAAGGTGAAAGCTGAAAGGTTGTTTAATAAATCACAATATATTCATTACCACATATTGTATCTCTTATTTATCTCAAATTATTTATTTATTATTATTCTAATTTTCATCAGAAGAAATGAAAATTAAACAAAAAAAAAAAACTACAAATTAATTGGGTAGGAGAAGGGGGTGGGAAACCAACGGAGCAGAATGAAACCAATTAAATAAAATAAAATAAAGAATGAAGTGAAAATAATAATAAAGCCAAGGGCAAGTTGCACTAATTGGGTCCACGAAGGAGACAGCAGCATCAGATCAACGCCTAGAAAAGATGTGATGAAAGTGAAACACAATTTGGACGGTCCAGATTGATAGATTTCATTTTCTGTTTGATAAATAAACTTGAGATGGGTGTCTTCTCCGAGTGGAGGGGATAGATCAATGATCATAGATTCTTTGTTGTACTTTGTCGTACTCGTAGGAATAATACATAATAAATTATTTTAAATATGATGCGCATGCATATATATTATTAATGTTTTTAAAATATTTTAATTTAATTTGTCAATTACTTTCATCCTTTTGTTTCGAAAGCGTGATCTAGGACCAGGAATAGAATTATATATTAGATAGATATTAATCATGATGAAATCCACTAATATATAAAAAAGCTGGCATATTCATAAGGGTGTCAATAGGTCAAGATGAATTTGACTTATGTTTTGATTGTGGCTGGTGTGTTTTAGGATTCAATCATCTATTAATTCTATATATTAATTTTATTAAAAATACAGATTTTAAAAATTAAATCACTTCTCTTAAAAATAATATAGGCTTTTTTATTCTTTTATTTGTTTTGTTATATTTTTTTTGGGAATTAAATGTTAAACATTTTTATCATAAAAATTTAAATATTGTGACATAAAATTAAACTAATAAAAATAGGTAAATAAATAATTATATTTCTCACATTATGTTGAGTCGGATCCAAAATATATATATTAATAGTTTTATGACATATATGAATGATATTGAGATAGATATACACGATGAAAAAGTATAGGTAGATAATGAAAATGCTAAACAATGTGAACAATAGATATATCGAATGTTTATTTCATTAGATGTGTGGATATTTATTTTAATATTAAGATTTAGATGGATAAATTAGAGGTGTAATATATTTTAATTTAATTGATATACACAAATTTTTACACTATTCCATCCACCTCACCTTATCTTACTGTATATAAAATCCCCCCCTATTATTATGGATAATAAATTTTTACATCCTAGTTAACTTTATAATGTTTTAAACTCAACATGCAAATAAATGTTGAATATATTTCAAATGTAAAAGTCCTTATTAAAAAAGTAAATAAATAAAAAGAAATAAAAAAGATGTAAAGGTATAAGATGTGTTCGTGTGAATTCTTGTTTTCACTTAAAGCCCAGCAACGTAAAAAAAAAAGTGAAAACCTTTAAAATAACACAGTACTATATATAATAAGTTAATGACATATCT
>NC_029772.3:5257305-5283714 GCF_000817695.3 Arachis duranensis
CACATAATCATAGTTTTAAATTAATTATATATGTATTCTTGGCAAAGAATTAGACTACACATTTTAAGTAACATTTGTTTACCAAATTCACCATGTCAAAACCCGCTATTGATACCAACTTTACGTCTAGATTCATGCAGTTACTTTCTTGACATCTGAATTATTAACGTAATAGGACCATAATTATTTTTCATGTGAACTTCAATTTACATATATAGTAAAAATAATTTCTAAAGACGCTTTGGGTAAACCAAAAAGCCCCAAATTCTATGGCAAGCTAAGGGACATGCAGAATAACTTTTGTCTCTTTTGATATCAAAATTTCAAAAATTAAGAGGAAAAAAGTTTTAAATAAAATAAATCAAAATATATATATATATATATTTTTCAAATTTTGGAATCCCACTTCTAGATACCAAAATTGTTACTTTCGAGTTTCACACAAATAAATCGATCAAAGAGAAAAATATCTGCAGGGATATGTAATAATTCAATCAATCGTAGTAAAAACTAAAATCCATTTCCCTCTCAACAAGAGCTAATTCAGGCAAAGAAAAAAAAAAGACAAAATATACACATAAAAAATAATACGATAGATAAAATTATACATAAATTATTTAAGAGAAAGTATAGGGAACCAATAGAATATTTGTATAATGTGTGCAATGCATGGAAGTTTAAGGAGTATTAGAGATATAACCATTAGTGTTATCTTTTTCAGAAATTTTTGAAATAAGTGGTATCATGACATGGTATTAGAACTCTAGATCTGAAAAGTCAAAATCCTTGGTAAATCTCAAATATAAGTGATGTTTATTTTGTAACTCAATAGTCCATTATACACTTAAACTATTGGTTCCCTAGCAGTATTCATTATTTAATGATTTAAGTGTATTATAAATTTTATATTTCTTTAATCATATTTATTATTCTGTTAATAAGAAGTGTAACTCTATTAGTAGAACTATATAGATATTATGTTATCTGCTAAATTAGCAAGAGAGTCAAAATCTAATAACTTGCTTTTTTTTTTGTCCTTGAATTTACCTTCTTTGTTTTTGGATTGCTCGCCATTAACTTCTTTCTCTTTCTCTTTCAACAATATATGCACAACAATATTTTGACAAGAGAATTGCAAATTTTGTGAATATAATTAGAGGACAAGTATAATATTTATTTTAATAAATCAATTAAAGTTATACAAATAATTCACAGTACTTAAAAAAATAAAATAATACATCAAATTGAATTCATTTGGCATATACGTAAATATTATATATTATCATATCATGTCATATTCAGAATGATAAATATTAAATATCATTTTATTAAAATATAAATAAAATGAAATGGAATATCGTGTTTGATTGATATAATGAGATGGAAGATCTAAATTAGAGGGCACGTGATGCATAGAATGATAGAATGGCTTTATTTCTGAGCCGTCAAAAGGGGGTGTGTGGGGTCCATAAACACTGAAGAGGATCGTTCAGTCACTGTTTCGTATTGGATGTGGGCCCAACTGAACTTCTGCGTTGTCGTCACAGACATGAGCAAATTCAATTGAGGCTAGTAGAAATGATAAGATTTTAACAAAAAATTCAAAGTTTTGAAAGAATGTTAAGGCTATGTTTGGTTGAAAGGAAAGAAATAGAGAGGAAAGAAATAGAAAAGAAAGAAAGAAAAGGAAAGAAATTGAGTGGATTTTTATTTTCTTTAGATGTGTTTGGTTGGAAGGAAAATAAGAAAGAAAGAAATGTTATAAAAAGATAATTTTATCCCTATATTATAATATATATTGAAAAAAGTGAAGGGGTAGTATTGGAAGTATAGAGAGAAACATTAGTTTTCTCTCCATTTTCTTTCCAATGTTGGAGAGAAAAAAATTGGTGGGTCCCACCACTTTTTTTTCCATCCATTTTCTTTTCCCTCAATTTTCTTCTCCAACCAAACAATAAAAAATAATCATTTTTCTTCCTATTTTCTTTCCTCCCTTTTCTTTCCTTCCATTTTCCACTCAAACAAACATAGCATAAGTGTATTAAACAGGGGTATGCATATTTCGGTCTGGTTTAAAAATTTGGTTCGGTTTCAAATATTTTAAGGAATAAATTTGTGTGATTTTATTTGGTCTAGGTTGGATAAGAGTTTTAAAAATAGATTTGGTTATTATTTTGGGTTGGGTTTGGGTCATAATTCGAGTCACCTGAATTTGGTCTGGTGGTCCGGTCATCATACATAATTAATATTTTGTATTATTAGTGATGAATGATGTTTATTTTTATGTAAAATTTAAGTATTGTAAATTTTAATATTTTGTACTATTAGTCATTATAAGACTATAAGTTAATGTTTTATGTTTAAAATGCATAAGACTTTAGAATAATGCATAATACTGTGTTATTTGTATTGATTTAAATATTCGGTTACTTAGGTATTATTAGACAATATTAGTATTGATTATGGTTATGCTGTAATTTTAGAGAAGAGTTGGTTCTTGTTATATTTTTCTAAGAGAATTTTACCATGTCAAATAATGGTTAGAGTCTTAAAAATTGGATATTTTCACATGCTAACTTACAAGAAAGTATTAAGGTAATTTAATGTTAACGGCCCGGTTTTCATCCGATTTTTATCCGATATAATCGTGGGCCGAAAGTATATAGGTTTTATTGCGTCTAGGGCCGGATTTGAGTCTGACAAATAGACTCGGTAGATATTTCGAGTCATGTATAATATATAAAACAAATAAAATTTAAAATTAGGTAAATATCTTAAACATAATTTAATTATACATTTGTTTTAGTTATATCTCTATGTAAATTAAATTAACTTAATTCGATTTAGATTAAATATATGTAATAAATCGAATTAACTATATTTAATTTATATATATTACACAAGTGATAAATCAAATGAATTTGATTCAATTTATATATATTTAGTCTAAATTAAATTAAATTAAATTGATTCAATTTATATAAAAAATATAAGAGTAAAGTATCATTTTTGTCTCTAACGTTTGGGGTAAGTCTCAAAATTGTCCTGAACATTTCAATCGTTCTATTTAAGTCTATAACGTTTCAAAATTGACTCAATGTTGTCTTGCCGTTAGGGATCCGTTAATAAAATTAACGGCGGGACAAAATTGAGACGATTTTAAAACGTTAGAGGCTTAAATAGGACGAAAACGTTGGGGACAAAAACGATACATAGAAATAAATTTTAATTTTATCCTTCAATAATATCAATTTTTTTACTATACATAGTATTCAATTATTTTTTAATTACATCTAAGTAAATTACACTTAATCATATTACTTTCATTCTAAATAAAATATTTTTTTAGAATTTTACTTTTAAATATTTTTAGTTATCATGAAATTTTTGTAGAATGGCTAGTATATAAACTTGTGAGAAAGAAAAAAATAATATATATACAATAAAATATAAATTATACCTTTTGTCTCTAATGTATGAAAATTCTTTAAAATTATAAAAAAATTATTTAAAATAAAAATAATGTAATCTTAGATGTAATTAAAAATTAATTGAATACTATGTATAGTAAAAAATTGATATTATTAAAAGATAAAATAAAATTAAAAATTTTTATGTATCGCTTTTGTTCCCAACGTTTTCGCCCTATTTAAATCCCTAACGTTTCAAAATCATCTCAATTTTATCCTGCCGTCAATTCTGTTAATGGATCCCTAACGGTAGTACAATATTGAGTCAATTTTAAAACGTTAAGAACTTAGATAAGACGATTGAAATGTTATGGACAACTTTAGAACTTATCTCCAAATGTTGGGGATAAAAACGATACTTTACTCAAAATATAATTAAGAGAGGTATGTAACTGAATTGTGTTTAGAATATTTGTATAATTTTAAATTTTATTTATTTTATGCATGTAAATTACCCCTCCACCAGTAGTTTACAAAATTGTGTTTGAATATTGTATTTGATATAGAAATATAGAATAAAAAACAAAAAATTAGAAGGAAAAAAAAAGACGAATATCTTTTGTCTGAGCTGAATTTCATTACTCAAAGCTATAGTACAAGTAATTTAACATTAGATCAAGCATGTAGGCACCTAAATAATCAATTGTATATTATTATCACATTAATTTAATTAATATATAAATATAATTAAATAATGATATAAAATTTTTATACTATTAATATTAGTATTTAAAAAAAAGTAAATAAGAATGTAAGTTAAAAATAGTCAAACAATGGAAGTTATTTTTCTCTCACCGTTAAAACAAACCACATTCATCTCAATTATTAACATGCCTGTAGAGTTATATATTTGTATCTACTAATAAAAACAAATCTTGGGTGCTAGCTCAGCTATACATACAAGCTATACTAGTGCAGTGCTAGAAGTTAATTAAGGGTGAATGTGGACAATAAGGAAGATAAGAAGGTCATAATAATACACCAAAAAACATATGAATGCATGGCCAGGCTGGCATGTCAAAGGTAATTGGCAATAGTCTTTTGGCTTCAATGTGCTTTGTACTATTTCAACAGAGCTAAGATCTTTTCTCACGCCAAGGTTTCTCATTTCATTGGTTCCCTATATATAACAAAAAACAAAATAATAATAATAACAATATTTCACAAATTTATTATTAAGGGATAAGCTCTTTTGACAATTGACTTCAATTTCCACTTTGCTTTCGAAAATTCTTTGCAATAACTTGGTTTGAAAAAAAGCAAAGAATGAATGGGCATCCATGTTCTCATTGCTTTAGGTTGTGGTACATATATATGCATGGGAATAGAGTTGAACTAAGGGAGTGTATTTCTAGATCAACTAATGTTCAAATTAAAATTAAGTGTTTTTAATTTCAATGTGAAGATTAGATTTCTTATCTTAATTCTTATCCACGGGAAGAAATATACTAAAGGATAAAGTTATTTAATTTGACCTTAGGGGGGAAAAAGTCTTTTCCTTGAAAAGCCGTACTGAGGTTATTAAGAAAAGTAAAATAAAATATATAAAAAAAAGGAGAACTATATTATTTATAGTGGAGAAGGGACAAGGGAGTTAATGAGGTATGTAGCTAAGTATGTATAAATTGCATTGGTACATTTTTATTTTAGGAGTGTTAGGGGATCAGTACTTTTGTTAAATTTTGGTTAATATTTAATTATAAAAAAATTGAATAATTTTACATTATTAGATACAATCTCACACTATTAAAAATATTATTGATGGTTAATTGATGGCTAAAACTCACAAAATTTACTGGTCTCCTATATTTTTTCTTTTGTATTTCATCAATTTTTTTTAAATTTTTTTATTTTATAATTTCATTTATATTTCAGGAGAGAAAGTAAAGATAAGAAAATCATGTCAATCACTAAGTGAAGTACCATAAATTAAAAAAATTATAGAGGGTTGGATATTAGAGATATAGAAATAAAAAACATTGAAATAGTCTTTTAATGGTAGTTAAGATTTTCTGATAAGAATGAGTCATTGCAAAAAAAGGTGGTTGGGTGTTATTATGAAATTGATTTGAGTTTGCATGTTTGAAATCATGACTATAAAAAGTCGAATAGACCATGAAAGAATATCATTTTTACGGTGAAGGAATGTGATTAAAAAGTTCTCTTTTTTACTATCATATAGACTATTTGACATAGTAGGAATATGATTAATTTAAAAAAAATGTGTCTTATAACTATAGATGGAGTCACATAGAGCATAAAAATAAAAATAAGATGAACATGAGAAGTGAGCTCAAGAAACATCTAAGGAGGTAAAATTGGTAGCAATGTGTTATGTTTTTGTGTGATCTAAATAGATTTGACTATGTAATAGATTTTATGGGTGATCTGAAAATGAAAATATCAAATTATTGTGAGACTATGATAATTGGAACTCAGAAAGCATTGCAATTCATGTTGGAGGAAGAAAACGTGATTGAAGAATAACTCACAATTATTATTGATAATAAGAATGTGGTGTAATGGATTGAAGGAAAGTTTTACGAAACAGAACAAGAAACTTGAGTAGCATATTTCAAAAAATGAGCATTGAATCAAGGGTCAAAGGATAGTTTAAAGAAAGGAGAACTTGGGAACAAATAGTTAGGACAAATGATATGTAGGAGTTGGTCCCAGCGAAAAATATGAATAATGTGAAAAAAGATGCGCATGGATCCAGTAGCGGCAAGAAAGCCTTACAAAATGAACATGAAGAAAAATTGCATCATAGTGACAAATAAAGAGACTAACTTTTTTAAAAAACGAAAAAAGATTGTGGATAATCTACTATAATGATTAGATGATATGTTTGTTTTTTAATATAAATTTAATTTTTCTTAATTTTAATTAATAAATAAGACCCTCAAATTTGAGGAGTCATAAAATTTGTAAAGTAAATTGACAGTCAAATTTAAAATATTTTTTATTTTCTCAAATTCAATATAATAAATATGAGGGTTTGTGAATTTCACATCATGATAAATATACTTCAGAAGTATCACAGAGAGAGAGAGTTGATTATTGTTGTTAAATCTGAACTGCAGTGTACAATGTATAGTGGTGTTGCTAGTTAGTGCTAGCTCACCACAGTCCTAATTATCTTAACAGTTCTAACTTCCTTAACAACATAGCTTAATAGAATTGTATATTACCTAACTATTTATTAGTTTCTTCTGATATCATCCCTTAACCTAAAGGATGGTATCTTCCTGGCATTCCTTCTCCTAACAGCCTCCCTTGACTCAGAGTGTGGGGTTTGTGTCAACCACTCGAAGCTTCGGTCAGAAGTCAAGAAACGCGGTCTAAGGGAGTGGTTTGGTAAGTATTTCCGCAAGTTGATCCTGTGATGGGATGTGAATTACATGTGCAAGCTGTTGCACCACTCTGTTTCTCACAAAGTGGAGATCAATTTCAAAATGCTTCGATCGACAGTGGAGAATCGGATTCTTGGTCATCAGCACTGTGCTCTAATTGTCACAAAACAATGTTGGTGCTGAGCTAGGTGGTAGATGCATCTCTTGTAGCAGTTTTTTGCAACCAAATGGTGTCTGTCATGGCATCGGCTAGAGCTTGGAATTCAGCTTCAGTGCTGGACCTAGAGAATATCTGTTTCTTTCTGCTGGACCAAGTGATCAGGTTTGAGCCAAAGAAGACACAGTACCCTGAGACAGACTTGCAATCATCGGTGTCCGTGGCCCAGTCCGAGTCACAGAAGTTCATGACCCTCAAGCTATCACTCTTATGCAGCTGCAGCCCCATATTGATTGTCCTAGCTAGAAAATGAAGTATACGTTTGAACGCTTTCCAATGTTTGTCTGTTGGAGCATGCATGTACTGGGACACCTTACTGACAGAGTAAGCAATCTCAGGATGAGTGATGGTGGTGTACTGAAGCCCACCGACCACTGACCGGTAAAGTGAGGGATTGTGAAACGGGGAGCTGGGGGTTGCTGTGAGCTTGGGACTGCTTAGCATGGGAGTTGGGACTAGCTTGGAGTCACGCATGTTGGCCCTCCCTAGGAGCTCTTTGATGTACTTTGACTGCTTGAGAAGAAGAGCATTCGGTGAGCTTCTAACCACTTTAACTCCAAAAAAGAAACTCATTTCACCAAGATCTTTAAGGGTGAAGACTACATGCAGTTGGCGAATTAGGCCTTCAATTTCCTCTGCACATGGGCCAGTAACAAGAATGTTGTCAGCATAAGAGAATAGATAGATAGTGGACGTCGAGCTGTGGCGTACAAAGAGACAGGAGTCAGAGGTGGAACTTTTGAAGCCAAACTGGTGAAGTGTGCTACTCAATTTTAGGTACCACGCATGAGGCACTTGCTTCAACCGGTAGAGTGCCTTTTCCAATTTGTAGACAAGCCCAAAACCGAGCTCATATCCCTTTGGCTGTACCATATGTACGGTTTCATGCAGATCCCCATTAAAGAAAGCATTATTAAAGTCAAACTGTCTGACTTTCCAACTATTGGTCATTGCAACTGCTAGAACTGTTCTCACTGTAGCAGGCTTAGCAACTAGGCTTAGCCTCTCTTTAGTGAAACCCCTTAGCTACTAGCCAGACTTTATATTTTTGCACCATGCCATCAGGCTGCCGCTTCACACGGAAGACCCATTTGCACCCTATTGGGTTGGTACCAGCCGTTGCAAGAACCAGATCCCAGATCCGGTGTTTCAACAATGCACCAAATTTCTCATCCATCGTAGCCTTCCAGTACGGCGAGCTGAGTACCGGAGATACTGAAAGTGGTTCAGTCTCGGTGAGGTCCAGACTCACAGAGTTCTGAAGCTGCAGATGATACACTTTTGGTTTGAAGATGCCAACACAAGATCTGGTGACCATCGAGTGACTCCAAGGAGGAGCTGGTGCCAACGGATCTGTTTCCATAGTTAACCCTGCATCTGTACAAGAGGAAAACACAGCAAAACGAGGACATAAATCTGTATTGTTAGATAATGAACAAGGATTAGCATCGCTAGTATTGTCAATCAACTCTATAGCACGGTTATTAGGGGTGGGGATGGCACCAAGAGTGGGCAAGGGAAGAGAGCTATAACCTTGAGCAGTGGCAGCAGGATTCAGGAGAAGATCGGCCACAGGAAGCGATGAGATGCCAGGAGAGGGATCAGGGGATGGATGAGAGGGGTCTGACTTTTGAGGGTCTGAGGACTGGAGGGAAGAATTAGAGGACAGAGGGGAAGCCAAGAGCTGTGAAGCAAGTTTGAAGAGTTGAGTGGATATGGCGTAGGGTTGATGAGGGATTGCACAGGTAACTTTTTGTTTTTGCAGGCTGGGAAAGAGGTTCGAAAAAGGAAAATCGGTTTCATCAAACAGCACATGCCTAGAGATAAGAATTTTTTCAGATTGTGTCAAGCACTTGTAACCTTTATGAAAGAATGAGTAACCAAGAAGCAGGCACTTTATGATCTTAAAATTAAATTTGTGAAGTTGGTAATGCCGTAACTGTGGGTAACACAAGCATTCAAAGTTTTTGAGAGCTTTATAGTCTGGGATTCGGTGATGTAGTAGTTCAAGGGGGAATTTGTGGTTGGTGACAGAAAAGGGCAGCTGATTTTTCAGGTATGTAGCAGTGAGAAAGGCCTCATCCTAGAACTTCAGAGGCATAGAGGCTTGTGAGAGTAGGGTAAGTCCTATATCCGTTAAGGAATAACTCATTCTATGGGCAATTTCATGAGTATAGGGACAACTCATTCTATGGGCAATTTCATGTTGCATCAATGTCTTCGTGAAGTTTCAGGTGGTGTACTCCTTCCCATTATTTGTCTGCAATATTGTAATCATGCAACCTGTTTTATTTTCAAAGAGCAATTTGTATTGTAGAAATGCTTGATGTGCGTGAGCTTTATTGTGCAAAAGGTAAAGGCATGTGTATTTGGTAGCTACATCAATGAACACTATATAGTGCCTATATCCAAAGCCACTAATTACAGGGGCTAGACCCTAAATATCCGTAAATACCAGTTCCAAGGGTTGAGTGTAGGTAGTTTTAGAATTTGAGAAAGGTAAATTGTGATGCTTGCCATAGCAACATGCACTGCAAAGGCCTTTTGTTACTTAAGAGCTGTTTTTATTGACTTCACGACTAGTAATATTACACAGTTTTATCACTGTTTGTACACTATGAGGAGCTGGATGTCCCAACTTTCTATGCCAAACATAAAAAATTTACACTGACTTAGACCTATAATTACTCTCTTCTAATCCTACAATGTAAACAGAATTTTCAACAGTGACTTTTGCAATGGCAGCATTGACTTGAGCCATATCAACATTGATAATAGAACCTTCACTTAATTCTAAATTAGAACTTAAGCTACAGCTGTGTTTTGTTGCATTTACAGTACTGTTTTTGTGGTTAGTGGAAACTAGGTAACTAAAGTTGTATGCACTAGACCTATTGTTGCAGCCCTCACTCTTTATTTTTGAGGTAGTACTGGCTTGGGCCTTTGCCAATACTCCAATAGCATCAAAATGATACAACCTTTGCCTAAGAGAGCCTTGGAAAAATGTCTTTCTTGTCTCCTGTGATTTAACAAAGTATAGATGGCCAGAATTTAAACAACACTCGGTTATCCAAAGCAAATTTTGCCACACTGATAAGATTCTTAAAGATTGAGGGAACATGAAGCAGGTTTTGTAGTTTAAAATAGGTTTGGGGTTTAGTTTATGAGAATAGAGCAGTTTTACCAACTCTAGAAATGGTCATACCTTGGCCATTACCTGTGAACACTTTATTTGTGCCATCATACTTTGTGCCTGTAATCAGACTGTTCCCATCGAAGGTCAGGTGGTGCGACGCGTCTGTGTCCAAATACCATACTTTATCTGTCAAGAGAGTGGACGGTGGTGCTGTAGCTAGGAGCGCACTGGCCTGATGCGGCGGCTGAGGCTGGTGAAATGCTTGTGAAGGAGGCAGTGGATGTGTGCTTGTGGCCGCAGTTTTTGGATTCGGATAGCTCGCATTGAAGCGATGGTAACACTCCCACACAGTATGGCCAGATCTTCCACATAGTTGGCACACGATGCGATTGTTCTGAAAACCAGATCTGTCACCTCTGTAGGTTCTTCTTCGTTTGTACCGACCTCTGAAACCCTGGAAGGCTTGACCTATACCTTGAAATCCTTGCTGATTTTAGTTGTCAAAGTAGGAATGTTGATTATTGAACTGCTACGACGACGGATCTTTTTCTTGTTAGGGCGAGCTACGCTGTTATGAGGAGGTGCCTTCGCCTCCTTGAGTTAGGTTTACCTGGATCGTGCCTAATTCAACATTTTTGAACCATTCAATCAGCTCCTCTTGACTCAACAGTTGTGCTTCGACTTCACTCTCTGTAACAATATCAGTTTTGGCGAAGATCATCATGATAAACACACTGTAGTCCTCCTTCAGTCCCTGAGTGATGGCATCGACAAATTCCTCATTTGAAAGTGGAGATCCCAGTGCGGAAAGAGCATTTTTAATTTTCTTGAGTTTGGACATATAATCAGTTGTTTCACCTTTGATTTTAACCTCTTATCAAAATACTCGTCAAGTTTATTCCAGATTTCACAGGCATACTCACAGTTTGCCAGCTAACTTGTGAACGATGGATCAACCGAGGCAAAGAACCAGGAAACGAGGAATTGATCATCCTTCTCCGGCGTCAGAAATTTTTGAGTTTCATTGTGTGAAATTCTGTCTTTCACACTCTCATACATGTATAGAATTTTCTTTGGATTCAAGTGATTTTTGAGGCCGTTTGACTTGATGAACGCAAGTGCTTGACGCTTCCATAGAACAAATTTGTTCTCATCTAGTTTCAAAGTGACTATATTGATGGATGATCACACTATTGCTGCTGCGGAAGCTACAGTAACATTAGCATCTGCCATGGTTCACAATCTGATGTTCTGAAAAAGGTATCAGAGATCTAGATGAGGTAACCAAAAAGAGAGAGGAAGAATCTGTGAGAGAGAGAGACAAATCTAGATTTAGAAAAATGAGAGAAATTAATTATTGTTGTTAAATTTGAACTGCAATATACAATTTATAGTGGTGTTGTTAGCTGGTGCCAGCTCACTATAGTCTTAACTGTCTTAACAGTTCTAACTTCTTTAACAATCAGCTTAACAAAATTGTATATTAGCTAACTACTTATTAGTTTCTTTTGATAATATCAAACTCTAATAAAATTTAAAAAAATACAATTATGAAACTAATATCAAAATTAAAAAGTAGAATAAGGATTAAGGACTTGAGTTATGTTCTGAAAAAAAAAATCATTAGTTGTTGGACTAAAAATGTTTTAATCTCTTTCCATAGTCAAAATATTTTATAAATATAAAAATCAGTTATCATATATTAATGTTTATTTATATGTGTTTATTTTTTAACATATTAGAGTACATAATCAACTATTAAAATAATATATAATGATAAATTATCAAATATTTTATAGTAGAGTAATTCATATTTAAAATTAAATTTTATTATATTATTTATAAAATAAAAAATTTGGACGCTGACAAAATTGACCATAAAAAAATAAAATTAAAATTATACTCAGATAAATTTTATTTGACAAAAATAACTAATTATTAATTTTTTTTATAATTTTATAAATACCCCTCTCATTTTTCCTTCCTTCTTAAACCCTAACCCTAACCATTTAACTGCCCTTCCCTTCTTCTATCCTCTACCTTTCTCTGCCGCCACAACCCCACCCACCATCACCCTCCCTTCCACCCTCCCTTTTCTTTCGACCATCTCCAACTCCAACACCACCACTGCTCTATTTTCTTCCCTATCCCTCCCTTCCGACCACCTCTCACCACCTCTTTTTCCGCTAGTCATGTCATTTTCCCACAAGCATAATTATTATTGCAATGGACATATTTTTTCACAAGGTAGAATTTGTTGTTTTCGTTTCGACTTTCATTTCCGATACCATTCACAACCCTTCGTATGTCTTACAAAAAATATGATATCTACTTCTTCGAATTTTCTTGTAAAGAAAATTGGTTTTGATTTAGATTATTGTGTATAGCACACTGAGAGATATGAAAATAGGAACTCAGACAGTGAGATATCACATGGTGTGGAGACAAAATATTGATGATGCTTGACTCCAATACTTTGTTCATCATATTTTATCAACATTTTTCTACTCAAGTACTTTTAATTTTTTCGCTCCTTAATAATTAACTTGCTTTAATAAAAATAACTTATGATGATATGAAAATAGTACTTGTAGAATTTGGAGTTGGCAAAAAGTCTAATAAGACGAGGGTCACTATTTGATAAAGAATTGTCAAAAGCAGAAAATTTTTTCAAGGAAGGATATGGATCGGTTGGGTGTGTTTAAGTTGGTGATGGTAAAAAAAAAAAAAAAAGAAGGGTGGAGGGATGGTGATGGTGGATGAGGTTGTGGCCGCAGAAAAGGATGGAGGATAAGAGGCATAAGACCATTTTCAATAGGGAATTCATCACAGTTTTTATTTATGGTCCATCTGTGATAAAAAGTAACTCTATTTCAGTTTTTGCGTCATAAAAATAAATAGGAACTCAAAGCATCTCTTTCTTCTCCACTAGGAGGAACTAACTTTAGTCCCTATTGTGGTTTTACTTAATTAATTAATTAAAATATTTAAAATTAATGTAATTAATTTTTTTAATAATATAATTTAAATTTATAAATTTAAAAATAATTCACTATTAAAAGATATTCATATTAAATAAATTTATATATAACAATAATACATAATATATAATTCGAGATTACACTAATTTGTAAAATTACTTAATACAAAAAAAAATTTTGCAAGTAATTGAAGAAAGAGTTGAGTTGGTTTGGATCCATTTTTTCGAACAAAAAATAATATTAGCAGAACTTTGATTTTGTAAACTTGGAAGAAGATGAAGAAGAGTAGTAGGAAGTGTGAGAATAGAAGTGTATCTAAGTGGTATATATAGAGTAACAAAATATTAATTTATTAATAATAACAGTAACATAGTAACGATTAGTTTTCAACGGCTAATTTTGCAACAGCTAGTTTTACAACAGCTAACTAAATAAAATATGATTTAATTATTTTATATAATTATATAATAATTATATAAAATAATTAAATCATATTTAATTTATTAATAATTATAATAATTAATTATATATGTAAAGTATAATATATCAAACTGTCAGTTCACATATGTATTATGTATATAAAGTATTAATTTTATTAATAAAATATCATTTCTTTGAAAAAAAAAAGAAAATCCCTCTAAACACGATTTCTATTGTTTTAAAACTCGTAAAAGAATTCACTTTTTGTTTATTTTAATGGTAGGTTTTCATTTTTTATTGATACCAGTAAATAAGACTCTAAATTCTTCTACTATTAAAATTACTCTAAGAAAAAAAGGAACGATTAAATGATTAAGTTAGAATTAGGAAAAGAAAAAAGAATGAAATATTTACGAAATTATAAAAAAATTAATAATTAATTATTTTTGTCAAATAAAATTTATTTTATATAAATATAATTTTAATTTCAATTTCTTATACCCAATTTGATCGTTATCTGAATTTTTTATGATAAAAAATAATTATATATATATTTATTCCATATGAGTCATCATAAATACGGTACGTACACTGATATAGGTCAGAAAATAAAAGGTTAACCAAATGTCAATACATAATTCTCAATCTCATTCAAAGGTAAGGAGACCCGGAAATAATTGCATGTATCATTGTTGTGGGTCGGTGACATAAAATATTAAATATTGAGGGGTGTGCATGCATGCTAAGTATAGATTCTCATTCCCAAGAAAGTTTGTCAAACTTTCTAGCAACATAACATGGAGTATGGATACATCTATATTCTATAGTAAACATTAACAGTAACAATAAACTTATCTATAAACACGTGTAAAATTAATTGTTCCATACTAAAAGAATGAAAATTCTTACTTGTAAATCATTTTTTTATTTATTTATTGTTTTTTCTCTTTTCTTCTTTCTTTCTTACTTTGATTTATTGAGGTCATGATTGGAGGTGCATTCGAATATATATTGGCCATAGATGCGCACAAGGAGGATGAAAGGTTTAAACTTTGCTGAAGATGAATGATGCAGTAGAAGGAAGTAGAGAGAAAAATGGAAAAGATGATTTATTTCTATTAAATGAGAACAAGAACACATGAATAATTTGGAATAATACATGTTTTAGCAATTAATTATTATGTTAAGTGGATATAAAAATCAATTATTAAATTATTTATTTATATATAAAATACCATTCGAATATGAAATATATATTAAAAAAATTAAATAATATATATTTATTTATATATAAATATATAATAATTAATTTTGTAGATGTACATAATATACTGACGAATTTATTAAAATTATTTAATTAATTTTTTAACTAGTTTAATTGTCTAAGTGTGTTTTTTTTATCACTTCTATCAACATAATTAATATTAATTTTATTATTTGAACTCTTTAATTGTTCTAATTAGAGTTGTTTATAATTTGGTCTAGTTCGAAAATTTGGTTTGGACCAATCAATTTAACTCAAATTCGGTCCGGTATAAATAAAAATTGGGTCAGACTTAAATTAAAGAAGATCTAATGTATCAATTAGGTTTAGGTCAGTATTTAGATTTCTCAACTCGTTCCAGTAATAAATAATCAACGGTCTCTTAAATGGATCTCGGATCACAATAAATCAGTTCTTAACTTGTCGGATTGGAAGATACCGTAAATAAAAAAAATCAACAATTTAAAATTACACTCACTTAGCCCCTCTTTCTCTCTCTCTCTCTCTCTCTCTCTCTCTCTCCCAAACACTAGCAACGCCTCTCATTCTCTCTCTCAGCAAGCCATCACATTGGTGCCTCGCCTTTCCCTCTTTGTTGCAACTAAGAGTGATAAACGAAGCGAAACTACTACAAAAAATGTTGGTTAAAATGACGCTTATATTATGGCGATTTTATGTAACCGACATAATTTTTGTTAATTTCGACAGAAATTAAAGTATGCCATATTATTCCAGTGATTGGTGGCGGTTTTTGTAGAATATGGTGGTTTAAAACGCCATTATCTTTAGTCTTCCTTTCTGTTTTCTTAAAAAATAAAAAGCTAAGACTTAGAGGTGATGTTGTGCATATGAGAGGATGAGAATGAGAGTAATGTTGCGAATGAGAGAATGAGTGTGACGTGTGAATGTGACGAACCAAACCCTAGTTTTCTACCGCCGTTCATCTTCTCACCACCGTTCAGCAAGTTACCGTAAGCAATGTTATCATTGTTGTTGCCTTTGGCGGAGGTTCTAGATCTGCTTCTCTGGCTTTAATTTGAGGTTTTATCGCCGTTGTTCATCATCGGCCATTCATTTGCGCGGCACCGCTCAGCTCCAAGTTGCCGCAAGCAACGTTATTGTTGTTTTTGTCTTTGGCGGAGGTTCTAGATCTGCTTCTCTGGCTTTGATTTGAGGTTTTATTGCCGCCATTCATCTCCCCGCTGTCGTTCATCTGCTTGTTGTCGTTCATCTCCTCACCGCCTTAAGCAACATCGTTGATGTTGCCTTCGGTGGAGCTTCTGCGATCTAATTTTTTGCTTTGATTTGGAGGTTTGCTTTCTGTTCACAACCGTTTATCATTTCTTCGCTGCCGCAAGCGATGTAGTTGTTGCTCTCTCTGACGGAGCTTCTGAGATGTAGTCCTTTAATTTCAATTTGCATATTCAATCTGGTTCTCTAGCTGTGAAGTTATTATTGTTGCCTCCAATTAAGCTTGTATGATTTGGTTCTACCATTCATATCGATTCACAGTAATCTACTTCATCTTTTTTTTTTTATTTTCCTCCTCCATACGATTAAAATAGTGTTAACTAATTTAAATTACATGATTAATGTGCAATTAATTAATGATTACCTTATTGATATTAAAGTTTCAGGAAAAAGAGGTAGCAACATAAAGAGACCTAGTAATTTCGGAGGTTCCAAAGGAAAAGTTCCTCTTAGTGACCAATTTTCTAGAACACTTTTTGTAGGGAACATTAATAGCAATGTAGAATTGAATAATGTATATCCAAACCATGTATAACGCTTGCAAGCATAGTAGATTTGTTATGATTTCTCACTTCTGTATTCTCTTCTTCTTCGATCCACTCAACATTGTTCGTAGTGTGTTTCTTTTCATTTTTAATTTCTATTTTTATTCGCTTTCTCTTCTTATTCATTTTCAATTTTTATTTTTATTTTCTCTCTCTTCTTATTCATTCTCAATTGCTTGTTTTTTAACTGTATTTCAGTTCAGTATTGTTATGCTTGCTATGTGGTTGATGAATTTTCTGAGAGATGAGAAAAATGAAAAAGAATGGAACTTATTTTCTATTATAAATAATAATTCTTTGGTGCTTATTATTTTTTGTTACAGATGCATGTTCATCATTGTGCATTTTTGAAATTCAAAACTAGCTTAGCTCCCAATGTGAATCCAACAAGGACATGCTTTTTTTATTTTCTTTTTTCATCAATGTCATGACTTGTATGATCACATTTTGTTATTTACTTGAAGAAAGAAATAAAAGATTATAATAGAATCTTTTCCAACTGTGCGAGCACGGATTTCTTGCGAGGCTATTCGACTAATAACTTTAGTGACTGGAAGTCCTCCTTCCACTGCAGGAGTGAATGTGTCAAATTTAATGTACCAGATAATAAAATATCATTTTAATTTATGATACTACAAGCAAACATTTTATTTAAATGTAAGTAAAAATGACAGAAAATTTTGAATTTTGTAGAACTTATCAAGAGAGCAAATAAGAATTTGAAAAAAGATACTGAAAGTGAACTGCAAATTAGTGAGAATGATGATAATTTAATTAAAAAGAAATGAAAGCATAAGAACCTAGAAATTTAATTAACCTATATATTTCGATATGGGACAGGTTCACCCTCATTTTCTCTCTCACCAAAAAGAAAATTCCATAGACAATGTTATTATTTATTTATGATTTCTTTTATTTATATGAGTGAAAAAAAATGTCACGAGTGGTTGCATTGAATTGAGTATTCTCAAATCTCAAAGATTTTCCATTAGGTCACTCTCGTACGTAGTAACTAGCACATGCAACAACGATGTTCATGTCCATAAACTGTTGTTATTATGAAAATAAAAATTATACATTGAAAAATTAAAATAAAGCGTCGCATTGTGACAATTATTCATGTTATGTGTTGAGGAATGTTAACAAAGACTTCCAAGAGAATAGGACGATCGAGTGATATTAGAGCATATATATGATTAAGTCAAACAAATAAAGCTTCTAAAAGCAAAATTCCAAATAAAAATTTCTACTCATTAACAAATATATAGAATAGTAATAAGATGAGGAAACAATAATGCAATCGTTTTCATACAAAAACAAATCAAGCATAGTAAAGTCTATTTTATTTATTTTTAATTTTTAATTTATGTGTTTGAAATATTTGTTATGGAAAGCCACGTTAGTTTACGAAAGCGCTATATGAATGAAACTAATTAAATGAAACAATATATATGTTCAAAAAAGTTGAGCCAACATCATGTGGGAGAAAATGAAATACTACTATATATCTTATCGTTTTTGTTTCACACTTATGCATTGAAATGAAAACATGGGTTTTTTTCTTCTTGGTTTCATGCATGAAATATTGAAATGAAAACATGTTAGAAGCATATTCTAGCTATGTGCCATATAGAATTTGCCAAAATGCTATGTATATATATGTATGACTTTTTATTAATCATCGATTGTCATTATCATTAATCATGTATTGCCCCCATCCCTCTTTTGTTACTTATATTTTGGCCTATAGCATAACTTCTTTTAATTAAATTATATAAACTTTATTAAGTATACACTAAAATCAGTCATTAATATAAAATATGTATTAAAAATAAATTAAATTAAATATATATTTATATATAAATTTATTGGACTGATTTAGTAATTAATTTATGTGCAAATAATATTTATAAAATACTATATATAATAATATACTAATAATATAAAATATTTTACATAATCATCCAATTACATCTGTTTTTTTTATATAACTATTCACTTGGTCAATACAAAAATTAATTATTTTTGCTGATGTAATGTTATATAATTGAATACACTTATAAAATTACTTTACATTAATAGTGTATTAAAATTAAATTCCAATCTTATAAATGAATTTCATTCATAAAATTGTACCTCCTAAGATTCATATGGTGGAAAAAAATTTCATTAGATTTTTTTCTTTTATGTTTTTTAACGATTGTTTTAAAGAAAATAAGATTCTTTTTTGTGATTATAAATTTTGGAACATTTAATAGATTGAATATAAGCATTGATAATTTAATATTTTTTATATTTTCAACTAAAAGCTTTTGTTTTACAACCTTAATAATGTTCTTAGACGCTCGTTTATAACATCTTTATAGTAAGAAAATTAAAGTAGAAGACAAATATTATTGTATGATTTGAACCCTCCCATCATAGTTTAACTCAAATTGATGAAGTTATAACAAATTATGGGTAAACTCAAGGTAATCCAGGAGGCTGACCTGATTATATCACTAATTACTATTTAACTATTTCACATAATCTTATCTTAAGCTAATATGTGTAGATTTTCCATTACATATTTTATTCAAGCTCTGAACATGATAATTTATTTCCCTATCACTATAAAGATAGTGACTTGAGCATGAAGAAAGAATATTTCATAGAAAAGTGAAATGATTATAAACTGAATGAATCACTATGATTAAGCTTATTGAATGTACATTATGTTACGCCATATATGTATACTACATACACAAGCTAATAAAGCTAAAGTGATCGAGTAATCTTAACTAATATAACAGAATATGTTATTATTAATTAACCTTGACAATCACAATTCAAAGATTTATATGATTGCCTTGATTGGTGGTCTGTTGTCATCACTTGCACTAATTATCCAAGCATTAATACGTAGTGAAAAAGTCAAGAGATTTAACACATTTATTAAGCCAATATATTGAATTAGTACTTAATTTTTATACTATTAAAATTTGAAATTTAAAATTTAGTATTTAAGATTTAAATTTATCTAAATATTGATAAAAAAAATTTAAATTTTGTTGGTCATATATCATTATTTCGTTAAGACTTGGAAATTGTTATTGTCAGAGACATATTATTGGACAAAGGAGAGGAGTTAGTTTTGACAATGAAAGGGCTATAATCTCCCAAAATTTTTATAAGAGAACTAGTAGTATTATTATAAAAATAAATGTAGTTAAATTGATTTAAGTCACATATTTTTATATTAAGTTTCTGGAATTAACTCTATTTATTCAATCTTTTTTATTTTAAACATTAATATATTGGACTTGAATTTTAATAGACTTTTTTAAATTAAAAATTTTATTGATTTATTCATACAAATTAAAATATCATTATTATTATTATCATTTATTATTATCATTATCAACAAGATTTTACAATTTTAATATTACGATTAATTGTAGTAAAACTAATTTCTTTTATCTATATAGTTATTTATTTTACAATAACATCTTGGTTTGGACTTTAATAGACTTTTAAAAATTAAAAGTTTTATTGACTTATTTATACAAATTAAAATCTCATTCTCATTATTATTTATTATTTTCATTATCAACTAAATCTTATAATTTTAATGTTGCAATTATTAGTTGTAGTAAAATTAATTTTTTTTATCTATAATGTTATTTATTTTACAATAACGTCTTGGCTTGGACTTTATAGACTTTTACAAATTAAAAATATTATTGGCTTATTTATATAAATTAAAATCTCATTCTTATTATTATTTATTATTTTCATTATCAACTAGATCTTATAATTTTAATGTTAAAATTAGTTGTAGTAAAATTAATTTCTTTTATCTATATAGTTATTTATTTTATAATTTTAATTCTAAAATTTTTAAAGTATTTTATAATATCTGTCTATATAATTATTTATTTATCATCGTATTAATAATAAACTTAATAACAATTATATTTATAAATTTTATGTTAAAATTTTTTGTCCTTCAAAAAATCTCTTCAAACTCCATCGCTGTTTAGACAACAACTTATTGATAAATAATAAATTATTAAATAAAATTTAAATTTATGATAAATTTATTCTTAACCTATTAAGTTGGGGGATATTATGAAAAAAATAACTTAAGATTTTGGAAAAAATAATTTCATGATATGATATCATAATTTTTATAATCGAAAGATTTAGAGTTTAATTTTTATTAGACAAAAAAAATTAGCGGCATAAAACAAATTATAAAAAAAAGAGAAAACAAAAAGAAAGTTTGTATAAAAATTCAAGTAAATTAAAAAAAGTCTTATTTAAAAAATATGTTAAAGATATAATTATTTATGTTTTTTTATCAATATAAATTTTTTAACGAAATAATTTAATGAAATTTGCAAAATACTAGCTTGTAGTAATCTTGATCAAGCTCATTTTGTCTTTCCTAAGATATTCTAAAATCATTTGTATTTCTTTCCAGTGATTAGTATCAGGATCACTACTATATTTTGAAAGCTTACAAATCGCAAATGATATATATTAGGCCTTTTACAATACATCACATTCACATGCATAAGACTATCACAGTGAAACAAAATTTAAAAAGTTGTCAAATTTGATTTTAAAAAATTGTACTTTTTTGTATTAATAATTAAAATTTTGAATTTTTTTCTTTTTTAGCCGAGTCTAAAATGAATTTTTGCTTGCCTTGGTTTCAAATAAAACTGATTAATATTGGATATATTTTCACAATGAGATACTAAATGAAATGAAAACAATAAAACAAAAATTAGAATCCTTAATGCAAGTTTTTTAGTTAAACTCATGAAAAAGTATTTTTAATGTTTACAATATTATCCTAATTTGTATGTTTTACATGTTTTATTTAATATTTTAATTTATTTTGATGAAAATAATTGAGACCGAGAACTTTCAGTAATCTTTAAAAAAAACATTTTAATATATTCAATATTGCATATTTTTCCATTTTAATTCATGTGGTTGAAAATTATAGATTTTTTATTTTAATAAATCAAATAAATATATTAATTATCGAATTAAATAATTTCAAAAGTTATTACTGAAATCCGTCATCTTGTCATATCTCGTTTACCCTGTGTACAAGATAAATTTATACGTATTTCGTTTACAGTGTAAACTAGATAAGACAAGTAAATGTCATACATGTATATCTTCTTTACACTTGAAACAAGATATGTGTAAATTCATCTCGTTTACAGTGTAAACATGATATGGCTTGGTGACGGCTATATATATATATATATATATACTACTTTCTTTTCTTTTTTACTCCTTTCTGAGCATATAATAAAAAATTACGATAATGGCACGTGCAGCTGATAACGACAGAAACATCAACAGGCTGAACGACACTTCGCATTACGTTAGAATAGTCGACTTTGCGGTTAGTTTTAATTTATTGTATTTTAAAAAGTCCTATATAGATAAATGTGTGTATATAGCTATGGTTAGGATAGTAGTGAAGAAGTAGAATATAGCTTATATAGTTAGCATGCAATAGGTAACTGGTAAAATTTTAAAACTCTCTTTTATTTCACTTGTCTTAGGTTGTTAGTTCATAATTATTAGCTTGGAATGCTATCTAATTTAGTTATTTTACCTCCTTTTAATTTAATAATTAGAGTCTTTTTATATTACATATATTAAAACTTACGGAATAAGACTTTTCTAAAAAATATGCAACTAGATATGTAATTACATTATTATTTATAAAATCTATAATTTCTAAAAAAGTATCTATTTAGGTTTAATATTTTTTTATATATCTAAGAGAAAATAAAAACATGATAGGAACTTTAAAAAAATATATATATGCACCTATTTAAAAAATTAGTGACATTGTACAATGTATGTTAAACTTAAAAGAACCAATAAAAATTTTAAAATTACTTATTGATAATTGTGAATATATTTTTTTTTCAAAGGCCTCGCCTTCTACCACCCTGCCGAGTGAGTCACATTACACCCTTCCTCCACCGGACGCCATCGTTCCGTATCTGAGAGAGGCTGGATTCAGAGACAGTGCCTCTCAGGGACTTCACATTCGATAATGCTCTGATTACGGCATTCGTGAAGCTATGGCGTTCGAAGACGCACACGTTTCATCTCTCGTGGGGTGAGGTTACTATCACCCTGCAGAATGTTGCGTACCACCTAGGGCTATGCGCCCATGGGGACCTTGTTAGGGGGTGCTTCCGTGACTTTGGTAGGTGGTACCACATGGAGATGTGGCAGTTGGTGGAGCGACTGTTGGATGCCAGGCCTCTGGTGACTCCACAGCAGGCGACATAGAAGAAGGAGTCGTTCACATTGAAGTTGGTGTGACTGCGGGATTATGTTCGACAGATGCCTATTATGGACGACCCAGAAACCCTCCGACAGTACGCTAGATGCTACATCATGTTGCTGATCGGAGGATATCTGATGACGGACAAATCGAACAACTTGGTCCATCTCCAATGGCTCCCACTTCTTCAGGACTTTAGCCAGTGTCGGGCGTTGTCTTGGCGGCACACCAAGGTGTCACGAACATCGCTGGCTACACTCTATTATTGATGTCCTGGATATACCAGCGATTTCCTCAGTGGTGTCTACCGAAGCGAGTGATCTACATGTATCCTATGGCGGCGAGGTAACAACTGTTTATGTCTTCATTTATTTATGAGTTTGTAATTATCTCGAGCTTCTGTATAATGAACTGGTTTTATTGTCTTTATTGGTATCAGGTTGGTTGGACTACATCAGCAGAGCAGAAATCAGCATGAGGCCAAGGTCCTGCATTAGAGAGTTTCGATCGACAAATTACGATTCGACGATGTTAGTACCATGCTTTACCTAACTGCAATTTCAGTTTAGTCGCTTATGTTGCATTTGTATAAGTACTAATTATTTGTCATATCACGATTCTCTCAGTTTGTATGGAGGGCGTATGATGACCCTGCTCTGGAGGCCCTGTGCCCTCCTAGGTTCGTCGAGGAGGAGGAGTAGAGGACATGGATGTCAGTCATCCTTCTTGTCTACTGCAATGTTGTGCAGTTTCACCAGGTTGACTGGGTGAAACGGCAATTCATTGGAGAGCGGCAGATTCCTGGCACTTTAGTGAAGTTTCACAAGTATCGCTGAAACCTTATTTAAATTTGCCTCACTGATTTTAAAGTTAAATTATTACAATATACATATGTAGGCCACATCAACCCCGTCAGACTAGTTACTTCTCTGTATTTATTCTGACAGGTTTCTGACCTCTACTGGCCGGAATGAGGATGTCTGGTGGCCTGACAGACATCGTGATTGGTACGAGTGCTGGGAGACCCGTTTCCATCCAGGTCACAGGATCTGCATTGTCCACACATTTGACACCAAGCCGACGCAGGAGTATTACGATTGGTGGCGAGGGGCTTGCCGTGTGAGGTACCTGTCAGGTGAGGAGGTACTCGAGGATCCGAGGCTTGTCAAGTTACCCGCTGATGTACAGCCCACTGCCAGCCATCGAGAGACGATCTCCACCTTCCGCGGGGCGTGCCGGATTGGCATAGGCGGGCGGCTGAGGTTAGGGTTGATACTCGGCGACCTGCTCAGAGGGACAGGGGTGTTAGAGATCGGAGACCGGGGGAGGGGGTTAGGAGGGAGAGGTTTAGACCTCGTTGGGCGTGACTGGATGTAGAGTTCGACGAGGAGGCAGAGTATGACCGACAGGAGGATCATGTAGACCTCCCGTCAGACAGAGAGGATGCACGTGCTCCTCCAGTTCCTCCACCTCCTCCTCCTTTACCTCCACCAGCCTATGCACCGCATCCTCCATCCGGATCAGGAGGGCCACAACATCGGGCCATCTGGGACACACCACCACCCATTTGGTATGATGCAGGACCATCGAGCATCCATCAGAAGGAGCAGATGGTGGAGGAGATATTCTTCGATGACGCCTTTCAGCTTCATACCGCTGATCCAGCATCGTTGCAGCGCATAGCAAAGTCATTCCAGACTGGGAGAGAGCAGGGTGTCAGACAGTATCAGCATCCATCTGCGCTCGCGTATACCTCGACGTGGATGCCACATATATCGCCTGCATCTGGATCGTTATATGCGACGGGGTATCGACTGGGTGCACAGTATGCCACTTCACGATCCACACTTTTCTGTAGGACGGTTTCAAGTGATAGCTGTGATGGACCGCACCTTGCAGGACAGGGATGCTGACGGAGGAGTTGGACTGTATCATATAAGCAAGATGACCTTGTAGATGAGATTGCTGTCCAGCTGTCGGTGGTCCTGGGACATGGTGGGTGCTAAACAACTGTGAACTCCTCCAACCCTTCGGACCTCCCTGACGAAATAAAATAGTGATGTTTAGATGGCATGCATAAAAAATATGTAATCTATGGAAACCTTGAACTACATGTTACCCCTCAATGAATCTTGAACTCACCAGCATCCGAGGTTCTGTCGAAGGGCAACATGAAGACTCCATGGACAGCCATTTGCAGCTTGACGGCATTGCACATAGTATTTTAGTCGGTCGGATTCGATCACCCGGTACTTTGCACTTCAGCAAATACTGTAGTTTTTCACACCCTGCATCACTGCATCTCAGCATTTGAATGTGTGGCCGACCCGAAACTCTATCCCACCATCTAGGTTGTAATCATCCTCCCCCATGCTGGAAAATGAAGTCTCTCATGCATGGCGTCTAGATCCAACGTATGTTAGTGACTTGGTACATCGGATAGCGCCGGAATTGGGAGGAGGAGAGGCAAAACATAGCGCACAGTTGTCTGAGCGGGCGTCTCTGGTACAAACTCCTCGTCATCACCCCCCTCGGAAGAGTCACTGTCGCCACTATCGGCAACGTACTCCTCATCAGAGTCTTCCTCACCCATCTCCTTGTCCTTCACTGGAATGGCGACATAAATGGGTGGTGGTATGAGAGGTCAGTCATCTTTTACGTAGGTCGAGTAAACAGAACTACTGCCACCAACATCTCCAACCTCGGCAAAAAGCTCCATCACTTGTTCCGTCATGATTCTCCCATGAATGTCGAACATCAGTCGCACATGCTCGTCCCCTATAAGCCGAAATAGTCAAAACTTGAACACTCCATTACCCAGCGGTGCCAGCAACCTATAGCCCACTTTTCTTACCTCTCTCGTTTCAGTGGCCCCAAAATTTCTTAATATCAAACTCTTCAACTCGTACAACGAACTCACGCGCTAAGTCCACAATAGAATCAGATTCTCACACTCAAATATCATCCCATTGCCGCCATTTCTCATACGACAATTGGGGTAAATACATACAACTATGTATATGCTATTACTGGCCATTGTTGCCTTCTTTTTGTGAGAAAAACGGGACAGAAGAAGATATGAAATGAATGTGAAAAATCTCAAGGGTTAGACATCCTTTTATAGCTGCTGAAAAATTGTTTACACGTATCTCGTTTGTACTGTAAACAAAGTATGTGTAAATTTATCTTATTACAGTGTAAACGAAATTTGACAAGATGACGAATTTGAATAATAACTTTTGAAATTATTTAATTCAATAACTATAATACATTTATTTTATTTATTAAAATAAAAAATTCTAAAAATTACAATAAATAAAAACCTTATTTTAACTATTTTGTATATATAGGTCGATATTTTGAGAGAACTGGGAGAGGAGTTGGGCTTATGTTATATACTTATATAGAAAATAAAAAAGAGCGGTGTAGATCATAACAATATGCAATATGCCAATATCA
>NC_029772.3:5284000-5295327 GCF_000817695.3 Arachis duranensis
AAATATTTAATTATAAAATTAAAAAACATAAAAATTTAATTAAAAAATTATAAAAATTTAATTATAAATTTGATAAAATTATAAAAAATAATATAATAATTAAACCCTATTTTTATGAGTAGCTCTACTTGTGAATAATACAAATGATGAAGAGTGGTCACGGCATTTATAAAAGTGATGGGACATTGAATAATAATGCCCTTATTAGGTGTGAAAAGTCTAAACCATTGTCCCTGTCTGGTGGAGAGTACCTTAAAGCAGTGGGGTTGGTAACTCACTCACAACCAGCACTTTTTGATTGCTACACATTTCGTATTCAAAAACACTGAACTTGGTAACCTTATTATGACTTTTTAATTGCAAATTGTTGAAGCCAAACCACAAAAATCTTGAAACTATGCCACACATAGAACGAAATTAGAAAACACTGAAAAATAGATCATATATATACTTGTTTTAAAGATATATATATAGTTGTTCAATTTTATAATGGAAGCTATATAACTTATATAATAATATTTTACTTATTAAATAATTATTTTTTGGTACTCATATAGGATAATAATTTCTGATCTCTTATAGTGGTTTAGTTATACCTTGTAAATTACTCTAGATCTCTCCATATTGTGAAACGTGTTTTATTTAAATCTTTTCAAATTTTTAAGAAGCGATAATTTATTTTTCTATTTTATTCTTAATAATAAGGTAATTTCAAAAACGAACATGTTATTAATTTTATAAGTTTACACATGAATAATTATATCTCACATTAGTTATATATTTATATATATTAGCTACTATCAATATTTTTTATTTACTTTTTGGAATATTTATGAATGCAAAAGTTTAGAGAGAGCAATAGTGAAAAATTGTGTGTATATATATATGATAAAGGGAATATTCCACTTGGGAAGATTCGCATGATCATCACTCCTATAGTTACATAAAAAGTTGGCATCGAGTAATAAAATTATTGGAATTTGTTACGGTGGCTTTTATATAAAGATAATTTTTTTTATGTAATCAATAATATAAATTTTTATTTTCAAATTTTGAAAATTAATTTTAATTAATAAAATATGTGACAATTTTTAAACCGTGTATACTACTATAAGAAATTAAGAATACTAATATCCTGAAATTATACATGGTACTGTACCAAAATTATTTGGTAGATGTTATGATTTTCTACCACCAATTATTGGAATGAGAATTGGAGGTTGAGATCCATGTGGTAGTCCTTCTTTGAATCTATAATTGTAAGGCTGTGATGTCAGCTTATTGTTACATTTATGACAAAAATAGAAATCAGAACGTGAATTGAAATTAGAATGTGAATATGAATGTAACCGCTATATATATGTGAATTCATCAATGTATCTGCAACCTCCCTTTCTTGCTTTAAATTTTTATTAAAAAATGCTACATAGATAATAAAAATTAACCACTAAATCAGTTATTATAAATTTATATATATAGTATTTAATTTATTTTAATATATATTTTAGACAAATAGTTAATTTCATGACTTATTTTTTTTATACACCTAATATGATAGATTTTTATTGTGTCACATTTTTATTTTCACGCAAAGTTGTTCGTTCGTCAAGCTAATAATTAATACTGAAAAAAAAAATTCAAGTTTTAATTTGATTCATGCATCTACCATAACTGAACTGAATATTTTGTCTCTTTACCATTTATAAAATAACTATTTAATTTTCTCATAAACATATTATACTACTTAAGTTTATATTATTGCTGGCTTTGCATCGTTGCATCTGCATCTAATTTTGACTAAAAACATTAAGGCCGCGTTTGTTTTTGAGAACAGAAAAGTAGGATAGAATAAGATATTGATAGACAGAAATACAAAATTTTGTATTCTTGTATTCTATTTAGTGATAAATTAAAATAAATTATGAAAATTTAATTTATTCTTATTTTTTTCTATTAACAAAATTTGAGATGAAAAATATAATAATAAAAAAATATAATTATAAAAAATTAACAAAAATAATAAAAAATAAGTTGTGTCTTTATATCTTTTCTGTCAGGATGAATACAAAATATACTAATTTAGTGTCTTTGGACACATTGTCTCTGTCTATATCTTTATTTTCCGCCAAACATGATTTTGTATCTGTGTCTATGTTTTAGTGTCCTATTTTTATAAACAAACACAATCTAAAGGATCACTAATTTGAGCGAAGTAAAATCAAGCAATAATTGCCATTTTTTAAAGACATAAAACTTTCGCTTATAGAATAGTCAAAACAGTGAATTATAGATAGCAGAGCAAAACATATAATTTATATCTAATAAAAAATATAAATATTTTTTACGATGAACTATTATTATCTAATAGCTAAAAGACGCAATATTTAATTCCAAAAAATTTTAATTGTAATTCCTCCATCGTCAGAAAACTATTCCCTTGAATAATTGGCAGAGAATATAGTACCATGCACATAGTCCACAAAGTTATTGCACTACAAAAAACTAGAATTAAAAAAAAAAAAAGATAAAACTTCTCTTTTATAGAAGAAACAAATTCGTTCATGGTGGTGTTACGTGTGTGTAACCCTAATAAAAGGTGAGGTTTTATTTAGGCATGTAGATATGTTTAGTAGTTAGAATTTGGTTTGGAAAGAAACAGAAAATTTGTTTTGTTTTTTTGTCTTTAGATTTTTTCTTAGAATAAAAATATGACAAATTAAATTTGTCTCTTGAATTGTCTTATATATTCATATCAAACTTTTGATTATTCTAGTAATTAATATTTTTATTAAAAAATATGTAAAATAATGTATATATGGCAAATAATTTACCAGATTTTATGAATTCGTAACAAATTTTTGTAAATATGATTATGAGTTTAATTTTGATATGATGATAGTATTAGGGGCGGAGCTTAGTTGAGATAAGGGGTCATGGTCTTCCAAATTTTTAAATATTAGTAGTATTTTTAAAAAAATAAAAAATAATTCAGTTAACTCAAATATTTTATTATGACTTAAAATATTTAGGTTCAATCTTCATCTATTCTTTTTATTAACTTCAATAGTTTTTAGTTTTAAACATTCAAAACATGTTAGATTTGGACCAAACTGAGCGAGCCTTTGTTAGCTTTCACAACACATTAGCTACTAGAGAGTAATCATTTTCAGCAATGAAAATAATGAAGACAAGGTTAAGAAACAAGATGGAGGACGACTTTTTTGTGGAGCTTATTGGTGAGCATGGTGTTGGAAAAACTGCAATTGCTGCAGGGTAAGATTCAAGTCTTATGTCTTCTTCCTTGCTTTATTTGTTTTTGGTAACTGTTTTCTTCCTTGCTACAATTTTTTCCCTTGTGTTTTGTCTTTACAACATATGCCTTCATTTTTAAGGTTAGAAGTTTGAGTTTTGTTGTAATTTTTCTTAGTATTTATTAGTATTTATTTCATGAGTAATGGTAGAAAGATAAAAAAAAATTAAACTTATCTTATTTAATATTTATTAATTCTAATAATAATTAATAAATATTAAATAGAACAAGTTGGACTTTTTTTTTCTTTTGTCTCCTACACCACCACATGGAACTAAACCTAAAATAATATTTAAGAGATTGAATGAAAACTTATTGGTCCATTGAATATGGAGCAGCCGTGTCTAAGTAAAACTAGTACACTTTATTTATTTTGATAGATAATTCTGGTTAGCTTTACTTGGGAAACAAAAAATCTTTCCCAGCTTTTTCACTACTTGAAAGGGCATTTAGATGTGGCGTCTGTTGGGTTTTGCAGGTTTATAAACACCAATTTATTTCCAGCCAGATATTTAGAATTTGTGATGTGAATGTCATCAATAATATCTAATATCTATCTTGATTTTAGTTACTTAATTAGCTTGGTTCCACTTTGCTAGCACTACTCTTTAATAATTTAATGTGTTCTTATCTAATTTCTACTTACATAGAGGTAGCTCTATCAAGAAAGAAAATGATTTAACTTTAGCTATCCATGATTTAATTTAAAATTCTTATTTTTTAAATTTTAAAATCTAAAATTATTAATATTTAACTAATCATCTGATTTATGATTTATGATTTTATTTTTATTTTTTATTTTATTATTCATATTATTTACTACCCTTATTATCTCTCTATACTTTTTCTTTAATAATTAATTAATAATTGTTCATTTTAGTCTTACAAAATTAACAAATCCTCTAACTTAATCCCCCTCTTCTCCATAATATAAGATCAAATTACATTAGCATAATAACTGATAAGTGTTTTCATAGAATAAATAAACACTTGAATAATTTGTAAGACAAGCTAATATAATTAATTTTGTTGGTCATATTATTAGATATTTGGATTTTGTGACACAAGAAATGACGTTTATTTACAACCTTTATTTTTGTACAATTAGAGGGTCACCTACTACTTGATAAAAAGAATTTTTTTTTTTTGGAAAAGTAGATTTGAGTGAAAAAGCAATTTTTTTTTAATTTATAAAGAATATCTACATTATATATAATAAATTTTTTGATATACTTGTTTTCTACTCCCTCTCTTGACAAAAGTTTATCTAGATACATTAATCTTTCAATAATCTAAAAAGTGGAAAAGATATTTATTTTAAAACGAAAAACACAAAAAATTAGATATATAACTGCTTGTGCTATCAGACCAAGCTTTTAAAATAAATAATTTTATACAACAACAATAAAGCATTATCTCACTAAAGGGGAATTGAATGCTAAATTAGGGTTCTTCCAGAAGCAGTTGTTGTTTCTACGTGAACATAATCATGCAATAATAAGTCCAAACTAACTCAGCAGAAGAAAAACGTTGAGAAATTAAAAAAAGAAGCTGAATAAATAACATGAATACATGATAGGATTTGACATATAATAATAAGGTGAAAACTCAAGTGCAGTCAATTTCATATAAAGTTGATGGTTGAGAGTGGTTAGATAATTTGACTAATTTGACTAAATTTTTATCTAACGACTCTCAATCATCAACTTCACATGAAATCGATTGCACCTGAGTTTTCACCTAATAATAATAATAAGAAAAATGTTACAAGATCATCAGAATTTATTTATTTTGGTCATCAATTCAATTTCTTTATTCTAGTTTCTTTAATCTAAAAATTAAATAACATATTTTATCTCATACTTTTAAATATTAATGACTAACTGATGACGGCTAAAATAATAAATTTTGATGGCTCTAACATTCCTCTAATAATAATAATAATATATGAGGACAAGAAGTCAAAATAAAAAGGCACTATACCCCAGCACTATGTACCCTAAGTATATTATGCCACATTCAATCTTCTTATCTCCTCATCCAATTCTTCTATTGTTCTAATCTCAATCTCCCTCTCTCTCACACGCACATTGTGGCTCTTTGTTTAATTTGTTCTCTTTTGCTACCAATAACATCATCAACCTAATATTGACCAAAATAACTTTCCGTGTATAGGCCTTATTCTCAGCCACTTATGAACAAAAATCCTAGTGTTGTTATGCATGGATGAGAGGATATTTTTGTAATATGAATTATTCACTTATGAACACTCGAATATATCCGTGAAAATTTCATATAATATACGTACCACGCATAAATTTTCACTAAGAACTCTCGGTTATGTATATTTTATTTAGATTAATTTTTTTAATTAATGATAATAAAAATTCAGACATTATTTAAATTATGCGAAATTTTTAGATGAAAGAATAATCGATTGTAAGAAAATATCTTGGTGTTGGAATGTCCAAGTCACTATCTAGATGCCACACCTAATAGTCTCTATCGGCGATTGCTTCGACTTTGAGGGGCCAATTTTGATTGTTAGCATTCGTGAACTGATTTCCCATTCCTATTAATGCATAAATATATAGGTTACAAAGTCCTTATATTCACTATGAAATATAAATTGGGGGAGGATAATAATTAGGTTATCTTTGGTTGTCATTTAGTCCTTTTTTTTCAGATATTGCTAAATAAAAATTAGAATCCAAAAAACATGATATAGCATTGTTTGTCCTTTTCAATTTTTGTAAATAAAAAATGTTATCTTGATTAATTCATCACAAATAAAATAAGAGACAAGATAATAAAACTTATCGTACTATTATCACTTTAAAAGTCGTTAAACAATAAACACAAGGAAAATGGCGACTTTTAACTAAATTTTACTATAATATCTGAATACTAGACTAGTCACGAGCCACGACTGAGAATATTATCAGAACATTCATGCTCATTATTTTGAAAACAAAAATATTTTTTAGTAGAATTTAATTGAGATTACTTCATGTGATCTCTTTAATAAGTATCCTCAACTCCAATTTTTTTTTCACTAAAGTATTGATCTCCTAATATTTTTTAATAATACTATAATTAAAAAATGTACATAAAAAATACAAGTTAAATATAGACTTTTTAATTTTCTATGAATTAAATGTAGTGAAAGAACATTCAAAACTTTCTATAGGACACCTTTTAACTATACATATGTATGTATGTTTCACAAAGTTATTGTTTTTACGAGGGGGAGTATCTCATTATCTTTGGGTATTTTTTTGTCAGGAGGATGAAATTGGACGGCTTCTAACCTTAGATATTATACATTACAACACTCATTCACACCCAAGACTAAGTTTCCATTAGGACAGTCAAATGAATTAGCCCAACTTGCCTAAACCTGCCGGCTAAACAAGCTGACCTATTTAAATCCATTTTATTTATGGATCATAATTTTTTAGCATAGACTGTTTATAACCAGCCCCATAGTTAAACGGGATTGTCTATTTCTTTTATCTTTTTTTAAAAAATATTTTAACAAAAAATATCACTTAGATAAAAATATTAAAAAAATCTTTTTAGTTAATGAATTAAAATTTTAGGTTGGATAAGAGAGAATGTTGGCTAAAAGCCTAAAAGTGCTAATTTTGAAAAAAATACAAAAACTTAAACGTGGGCTGTTTAGTCCACAAGTTCACCCATTTAACCTAAAATTTAAAAGGATATAATTTTAGAGAAAAAAACCCACCTATTTAAACAGGTAACGCCTTAACGGGTTGGCTTGACGAATTTGTCCCGTTTTGACATCCCTAGATCCCATCCACTATTAGTCTCGGCCATGTATTGAATCCGATGCACATATTGCAAGGCAAAGATCATAACCACTAGATTAAAGCCTTGCATATATGTATAAAACAGAGCAGGATAAATTGTGGACCGAAAATAAAAGGATAGTGGGTATATTGAGCCACAGTTCATGGATTGGATTGGTCCACTAGAGTTGCACCAACTCTTAAAGCGAAACAGGATGTTGGATTACAGCGGATTAAAACTCTTTTAAGAAACTTCAAATACTTACAAGCATGTCACATCACATGCAAATGTCTTGCATAAAGCAATTTTCTAACACTAATGAATTGCTAATTTCTCCTCGAGAAGAGAATCGCTTAATTAATATTATGGGAAGAGTTTCAAGTGTATTTTCAGTTATTTTAAGCGTTAATCTGAATTATAAAAAATATATATAATATATATTAATTAAAATCAATTATTAAAACAATTGGAACACCTGTGTTCTCAGTACCTCTGAAATTTTTCTAATATTATGATATTGTCTGGCTGTTATTGTTGAGGAGACAAGAATCACTTTATTGTTGTTGAAAGTTGTAACTAAACCCGAAGCTTAGTTATAAAACTAGAGACCATGACAAATTAATGTTTTCTTCCTACAAGGTGCCTTGCACATCAGGGAAAAAGTAATCTTAAGTATCTTACCATGGCTTTAGCTAGTTGACTGAAAATTCTCCCCAAATAATTTTAACATGCTTTATCAAGGTATATCACCATATATGATGAACCACCTGCATATGCACAAGAACGCAAGCCATTAGATTTGTGGTAAAAAAAAACTACAGTAGTGTAAAAGCATCTCAAATGTATGTGTATCAACATAGATACAACAAAGCCTTATCAATAGAGGTAGGTTACATGATCAAACAACACCATTCTCTTTTGATAAGTTCTTCAAAGTTTTCTTTGTCTCCTCATATTCCTAGCAACCGGTATATCCCTCATTTGATCCACCTTCCCGGTAGTATTACTAAAATCATGTTTACATGGACACTGTGTTATCAAAGCGTAAATGCAGCTGACCCTTCTTGTTACCGGGAAAAATGGAAAACTTGATTGGTTATTTTGAAGTTACAGTGTTGCACAAAAAGAGCAGGGTACCCAACTATTATCATAGTAAAGATATTTGGCTGAAGATGATAAACAACTCAAATATTCAATAGGGGAAAACTAAAACAGAAATTATAAGTAGAGCATGAATAACAAATCTCTACAACTGGAAGCTTGGGACTAATTCGTCGCTAATCTCTAAACGCTTTCAAATGATATTTGGCATGAAGTGAAACTGTTGAATAAGCAAAGAAAAGAACTAAGAACAGAAAACAAGTCCGTACAAAATGTGCATGCTAATCTAATAATAATTGTGAATTGTTTTAATACATACTTTTGCTCTTGAGATATCAACAGCAATGGCGAATTGTGCTTCACAAATCTTCGTCTGTCCAATCAAATATTAAATTAGTTCAGCTTCGGCTCCTTAGGAAAGAATCTTCCTGTATATAACGTTCCAACAAAATGCATCTTGTCGGAATCATCACTGGACCTGAGAAATGAAATTGAGAAGTTACAACAAAGCTTTTTCAATGGGTTACAAGACCTAATGAGAGGAGTGAGAGGATAAAATAAGGAGAAGGATCATCTATGTAATACTCTTAATTCTACTCATCAAACAATACATTTATGTAAAAAAAATCATGAAGCAACGATGAGCTTATGCTATGGATTAATATCGAATGCACCGAGGTGACATTATTTTGTCAAAGAAGCAACAATGCAGAACAGATTACCTCGACAGAACTATGGATTATGAGTTATGTCCAGCAACCCAAGTCTGATGCTTTGAAAAATCATTTAAAGCTACCACCACACATATGAACCACAAGAAATAAGATGTTTGAGAAGCAGCCAACCACAACATTGGAACTCTCCATTCCCCACTGCTTTTCTGCATCACTATGCATATTCAACATGTTGAGAGAAGAAATACATCAATTGATCCGCACAACAGTTTTCAACTTGGCAAAAACTTAAAACCCTTTGATTTTAGTTTAGATTCTAAACCGAAGAGCTTAATTCCTGATAGCACCAAGTCTGCCGTCCTTTGCTTTGTGTGACTGATTAGTAATTCGTCATACACAATGGTGTCAGCTTCGGTTAACAATCTGCGATCCCTCAAATTTGAAAAAACCTTCCTGGCCTCTTCAATTGTTCCATGCTTAGACATGCCAGATATAACTGCAGCACATGCGACAATGTCCAGAGGGCAACCCTGTTGCATCATCTCATTCAATACTTCAATCACTTTCTCGGCATCATTTGACTTACATGAGTGAATGATGGTAAGACTATATTTGAATTCCATAGGACCACTGTCTATGTTGGCAAGGCAATCACGGACAAGCATCATGCCTGCATCAATCTCGCCAATTTTACAAAGCCCCTTGGCAAGGGAACTGTAAGCAGCAACAGAAGGAATACAAGACATCTCAATGATCTTATTGTGATACTCACATGCCTCCTGAATTTTACCAAGATCAACATGGCATAGAATTGTTATACTGTATGTAAATGAGTCAGGTTTCAAGTTTGAGGCATTCATTTCGTCAAAGAGTAATAGAGCCTTCTTCATCTCACCAACCTTGTGTAGAGAATCCATAAGAATATTGTACATTTCAACACTAATATAACCTTTTGCCTTCAAGTGTGTAAAAGCCTCTAATGCTACTAATGGTCCCTCCTTCACCAGAAGGGATAAGAATTTGGCAAGATCATCAATAACTGGAAAACCTAACTTCTCCATCTGCTTGAGAAGCTTGAAGAGTTCTTCCATTTTTTTTGCTTTAGCATAACACAGCAACAATGGTTTCACTGATAAAAAATTTGGCTCAAGGCCCTCCTTAATAGTAACTTGGAAAAGCTTGTAAGCCTTCTCAATCTTAGTCACATTGCACAAGCCTTCAATAAGGGAATTATAAATTTCTAAATCCGCCCTATATCCTGAGTTAACCAAATCCTTCAACAAATCGAAAGCAACACCAATCTTCTTTTCCGCCACAAACGACTCTATAAGTGACCCATATATAGCTCTATCTATCAAATGACCCTTACTCTTCATCTCCTTGAAGAACTCATAACCCTCTTCAACCCTCCCTCCTTTCAACAACCCTATAATTATAGTAGCATAAGCCATCACATCAGCCTGAACCTTATCCTTCTTCATTTCTTCCCAAACCCTCAAACAACCATCCAAATTTCCCTCCGGAACCAGCATCCGAACCAGAGCAGTATAAGCAAACACGTCCGGCTTGCACAAATTCACCCTCATTCTCTCCAAAACCTCCAGCATTTCGTCGATTCGCCCGGCCTTACACAGCCCCTTAATCAAAATCATGAAAGTAACAGCCTCTTCCACCAACCCATCCTCCCTAAAATCGTCATAAACCGAGAGCGCAAGATCCAAATGATCCGTCTTTACCAATGCATCCATAACCCTATTATACAAAAATACCCTAGGCTTAACACCAAACTTCTTCATCTTCTCATACACATAGTAAACCCTAAGTCCCCTATTGGCATCAGAATGCATTCTAATCAAAATCTCAAACTGCTTCTCACTGGGGGGTTTCCCCTGCGAGTCCATAAGTTCGGGCAGCTGGTCAGCTGCCCGGAACCGATTGCTACGGTTCAAGCAATAAGCAAAAGCATTATAGGATGCAAAATTATGGTGGAAGCCTTTCTGCTTACCAGCCCAATGGAAGAACTTGGAGGCAAGGGTAGGGTTTGTTTGGAGCTTGAGAACCTCGGCAACGAGGGTGGGTGGGACTCTACGGAGTTTGTTGAGCTCGGAAACCACGGAGGGGCCCCAGGTATGGCGATTCTTGCGGAATGCGTCGATGATGAATCGGGCGATGGGAGATAGGCGAGGGGAGGAGGAGAATGAGAATGAAGAAGACGGAGAAGGAGGTGGTGAGGGGTTTTGGGGGAGGAAATGAGGGTCCCACTTGTGAATGTCGAAGGGAATGGAGGGTTTCGAGGGGGGTTTCTGGGGTTTGAGGGTTTGGCGGTTCGAGAAGAGACCGCCGCGGACGGTTGGGCGGTTCTGGGAGGGCGTGCGGTGGCCGTAGAAGAAGTATGGCTTGTTTGCTTTGGGAGGTGGTGATGCTGGCGG
>NC_029772.3:5295355-5361648 GCF_000817695.3 Arachis duranensis
GGGGGCATTTCTTAATTGGACTGCGTGCCGTGGTGGTGGTTATGACTCCGGGGCCGGCGGTGAAAGGAAGAGGAGTGTGACTGTGTGAGAGGGAAGATGGAGCAGAGAAAAAAACTGCGTCAGTTTTACGAAATTTATGTGTGCCTGCAAATTAATATTCTTGACATTAATTTTTGAAGTTTGATTTCAGTTTTTATCTTGTTGTGCAGCAAATTTCTCGATATAGGAGATTTATACAGTTATACAGTAGATATAGGAGTATAGCTGTATAGGCCTATGGCAGTATATTTTTACTTGTTATTGGAAATGGGTTTTGAGATGACACAACACAGCACAAACATCCTAGTGAGAGTTACACCCAAACAGATGATAGAACCAATCAAGCTATTGCTCACCAGGTTACTGGTTTAACTAGTGAGTCATTAGTTTAGTTAGTTAATTCAGTTTTACATAAATAAAAAATATAAAATAATTAAAAATTTAAAATTAAAATTTAAAATATATATCTTTACTAATATTTTTAAAAAAATTAAATCTCAAATTCTAATTACCAACTAAAATAAGGAGGTCACGACCACCTCAATCCGTTGGTATAGATCCAATGTAAGGAGCTAGTAGTCAGTCTTCTAAGGTTTGTTCTAACTCCCAGTTTCAAAGCATCAAAGAAGAATAACACTTGATATTCAATGCAATGCTAGTTAATCCATCAGGGTGTTTAGGACAATAGGTCTTTGTTTTGTGAATGACAGTTATTATATTCTAGACTTCCTAGTTTCTTGCTTGCCCAAACTTTGACTAATGTTGCCAGACGTAATTTTTTTTGCATTGCACTTGTTTTGTTCCTTTAATGTTTGCTACTCTATCATGTTTGTCAATTTCAGTGATTACACATTATGCTATTATGAATATAGATTATTTTTAGCTTTTTTTTCTTTATGGTAACTACTCTATCAAAATAAGGCACATTACTAAAGAAAAGCAACTATAACTTACTTTAATTCATCTATTAACATATTACATACAACATTGTCAGAATTTTAAAGTCACAACTAACACAACAACTAAAGTGAAAAAAATCAATATGCCTAACAATTGGATTATACATTTTTGGATTCTCACTTTAGCTTCCAGCTTTTCAATCTGTCAAGTTATATTGACCCTCACTTGTTTATTGTAATTTGTAGTAGCATACAATCTTCCTTTATATTCGTTTTCTTCTACATCATCAGTCCAGACAAATTATTCACACCATGTTTTGTCCCTAGTCTGTATGAAATAAGGTTACGAGTTACGAACATAAAACCACTTAACATTTTTTTAACAAAACCTCATTTTGTAATTAGGACAACCAAAGGATTGGTATTTGTTCCGGACCACCAGAGCACAGGACAACAACCGCACCGACAATGCTCTGGCACCTGCAAACATCTGCTCAACTTGGAGTTCTCGTCGTTGATCTTGTAGAACTTCCTTGACCCTGACTCGCACATCCAATCATTATTTTGCTTTCAATTTTAAACAGTAACAATAAAGAAGTAGGAGAAGAACGTTCGTCAACAAAGAAAAAAAGAACAATGGAGATGTGCTACTGAAATTAGGGTTAAAAATAGGTCGAGGGACCACATTGAGTCAAATGATTTCAATTGCTAGTTCAGCTAGCCGTTATATATGCCCGTGTGGCATGTCACTGCCACAAGCAGGTTAAATTAGTCGAACATAGGGTGAGGGATCAACTTGGTGCATTTTTTACAAACTCAGGGATATAAACAATACAATTGGTAAGTCGGAGACCAAATCAGTGTAATCAATGAATCTCAGTAGGGGTGGCAATGGGTATGGTAGAGTAGAGTTTGGATCCAACCCTAACCCTACCTACAAGTTGAAATTTTTATCTAAACTCAACTCTATCCTACTCGTACTCTACCATTTGACAACCTATAATCTCAAAGACCATATACATATATAAAGTGCATATTGGTCGGGTAAGGTTGACTCGCACCCTACCCAACCCATACAAAAACCCTACCCACACTTTACCATATTCGCTGTAGATCGAATTAACAACCCTACTCGACCAGAGTTGGATCAAATATCCACAGATATTCACTTTACCATATTCACTTTACCCAGTATATTTTTACTTGTTATTGGAAATGGGTGTTGTGATGACACAACACGAACATCCTATTGAGTTAACTGAATGAACTCGTGATTTGGTAATAAAAAATGAGCGTAATTTTTTGTCAAATTAATTGTATTAGGTACTTGGGATTTAAATTGTGAAGGCTTACAAGAGAACGCAAAACATAGACGATGGTAATCACCTTTCGAATATCTCAGGATAACAAAATCAGATATTACTAAACCTTCATTGACAATTTTGAAATTTCAAGTTGAGAAAAGAATCATTTAATGGGGTGATAAATTCTGACCTATGTAACTACACCCCCCTTACCAGCAAGGCTATTTAGCTTTTATTGTTGATGAGAAAAGAATAAGTTTAATGTTGTAACTAAGGTAAATTTTGAATAAAACCAGAGATAAAATCATGTTTTCTTTCTCTGCTTGCATTGCTCTCTAGGAAAACAAATAATCTGAATATCTTATCACAACTGTTGCTTGTCAGCTGAAAATTCTTCCCAACTCCCAAGCAATTTCATATATAATGAAATAATCTGCAATAGAACATAGGACCAAAATACTTAGATTTGTGAAGTTTAGTGGCGAAAGCATGAGTTGCATTTAAGGAAAATTAAAGGCATGTAAAAGCAAGGGCTTCCAACCTGTTATCTATGGAGTGGAGAACATAAAACTAATTATCTACTGTCTCACATCATGCTAAACCAAAATCACCAATCATGAGTGGATCATTGAAGACAATTTCTAAAAAATCGGATTCCATGTGTCATGAAATTTAAATAACACAGAAATGTTACTGCAAATTCAGAAAGAAAATGTAAAAAAATTATACAAGGTCCTAAAGGCCAAAACCACTACCTGCAATGCAAAAGTAATATCAGCCTTGTTAACTTTTAGTGTTACCCTTTTCAATTTATCCTCTCGTGATGGTCCTAGTTTAATTAGCCCCTGCAGTTATAATATGTTTCATCATTTTACTTATTGCCACTTTGCTTCATCGGAATATTCATAATCAATGGCAGAAAGCTACATCTAGAAATCCATAATCAACTTCTGTACTGCTTTGTTTCAGATACCTGGTCATTAAGCACTCTGCACATGTTTGAGAATTCCAAGATTCCTGTTGGGGGAATCAGTGATGATTTGCATAACTCAGAGTAAGATTTATATAGCTGCAAGATTACTAGAACCTTAAGAATCAATATATATTTTTTAAAAAAGAGGAATCATTTAATTTTTGCAAATTCAAAAGCTGTAAAGAGCACCTCTCCAAGGATTGTATCTTTCTTAGATCCATGGAAATGTTTCATGGATGAACAAAGTATAATCTGCAAAAGGTACAAATTCAGGGATCAAATGTTATAAACAGTAACTTATTTGGTATTAAAAGAATGCTTGTGCAATTAGGATTGGTTACTACTCTGTAAAAACATAACAAAAAACTTGATTACATGTTCAATACCTAATGATCCTTGTTAAATAAATCTTCAACGACCACCTACTCTCTTAATATATGAAATTGTTACAGGTGTGTTTCTTTACCCACCCTTCAATGACTTTCAACTTTCTATGACAGCTCAAATGTAGTCAATGCGAATTTTCTGTAAATTCCTGTCCAATTCTAGTTTACAGCGCAATTAACTTTACAGTAGAGACTATATGACAGAATTTTGTGAATCCATTATAATTAAGTGTCTAAATAAACATTTCTTTCATTTTCTCCGCTCACTTGATAGTACTCTTAAAAAATAGTTACATTGAAAGTAGAGATCACTTAGCCTAGCTTATATACTCCTCCTTTAGTGAATCGACGAGTGTGGGTCAGAACAGTAGTACGAGTGTTAGGACCCCTTCTGAGATTATTGAGATTTATGATAATGAAGACGAGGATCCTGAGGAGTGTTCAGATGTGATTGAGATTTTTTCTAACGACGATAGTTGATACTTGGAAGCCGATGATATGGCTTTTGAGAGTTTTTTTGTGTTAGCCTAACTTTTGTGTTTAGTCTCTCACTTTTGATTAGACTTCTTAGAAGAGTAGAATGTATATAGTTGACTAGGCTAATTTTCGGGTGCCAGTTTAGGGACTTCTTATATAGACCAGGGCCCGAAGTGTTGATTATGTATATAGTAACAAGATGTGAAGGGTTGTATGCTAACTTATGACCTGTATGACAGTGTATATATATAAGTAGTATGTATGATGTATATTATCTTTATCTCTGATGTTTGTGTTATTTTATCGTAAAAGATCACAGGATTTGGAATCGAGAAGAGTATCAACGGTTGGAAAATGAGTCTTTCTCCATCTTTGTTGATAATCTCCCCGAAAACATTTCGAAGAATGAATTATTCCATCTGTTTAATTGGACTGGACGCATTAACGACATTTATGTATCATGAAAACAAAAAGGTGGTAATATATATATTTTTGCATTCATCCGATACACAACGAAAGGTGGAGTTCTGAAGGCTATAACAGAAATGAATCATATGAGGTTGAGAGGAAAGATTGTGTACGTGGGAGAAGCGAAGTATAGACGAACAACTGAGACAAAGATCTGAAAGACAGCTCAGGAAGAAGGTGATAGTCGGAACAAGAGAAATTCTCAATCTCAGGAAGGAGATAACCAAAAGCAAGTAGAGAAACTAACAAGGCACCAAAAAGAGTCAGACTCGCATGGAAATGGGTGGACAAAGAAAGTAAAAGTATCGGTGGTAAAAGAGAATCTGGAGTGGCTACAGAAAAGTCTGATCGGCAGTACGACGAAAGCAATTGATTTAAGTTTCTTGAAAAAGATGATTGGAAAAAACCTGCCTCAAGTTGTCCAAGTACGGAAATTGGGAGCATATAAAGTTTTTTTTGACTTTTGACTCTGTATTGAATGCGGAAGAAGCATATACGTTTAAAATGCATAGTTTCTTACAATTCTTCCATAGTATATGGAGATGGGATGAGACGGAGCGATGTGAAACTCGAAGAGTGTGGTTAGAATGTTACAGGATTCCGTTACATGAGAGGTCAGCAGATACATTTAGTATGTTAGGAGGCCAACGGGAAAAAGTAGCCGGTTGTGACAAAGTGACAGAATCGTGCATGTCTTTTAGTGTTGGACGAGTGCGAATTGATACTTGTATCATGGATATGATTAATGAATGGGTCCATATCACAATAGGTATAAATAGATTTGATATGCTAATGAAAGAAGTGGAAAAGGAGGCTTTTGGATTGAATTGTTATGAAGAAGCTAATGAAAAAAGTGACTATAGTTGTGAACAACGAAGAACAGTTGTAGAAAGGGAGTGTGTGGGTACGAGCTTAAGGAGTGCATGGGTTACAAAATCAGTGGTTTTTAGCGACCAGGCTGCCGATGTGGTGATGGGGGAGCTGAGGGAAGATGGAGAAGATAAGGGCAGGTTGGTAATTCCTGAAATTATTTTGAATGAGTGGATTAATGATCATTCAAAACAAAATCAAGTAACATATCAACCAATTTATGAAAGAATTGAAGGGAGTGTGGATTGTGTGGGATGTAATCATATTAATTATGAAGTTGATCCTGAAGATACAGTAACATGGATTTATGAAGGTAACTTTAATAAATTAGAAAGGAGGGGCAAAAAGAATAAGAAAAAGAAGGTTCGTTGTAGGCTTGGTGTTAAGCCCAACAATTCAAAGATGTCCAAAAAAGATAGAGAAAGATCTTTGAACCTGGCTTCCTCAATCAACCGGTTCGGTGATTTGGGTTGGGTCTAGAATTTGAGTTAGGCTTGATGGAAATAGAGCACGGTTTTCACGATAGGAACGGGCACGCTAGAGAAGGGTCTACGACAAGTGTGCAGGAAGCTGCATCTGTAAAACTTGCGCTAGAAACCAGCGCGGAGAAGATCGAAGGAGACCGAATCGGTGTTGAAAGAGGAAAGCTAAAGACTGGTCACGGCAAAGGAGGTTCAACGTGGCAAAAAAATGCGCAACCCTAATGCCACCTATGTTGGATCATGAGATCGAGGAAGAGTTGGTGGCGGAGAACCAGGCCGCTACTCTCCTGGCGGTGACATTGAATGAAGGGACTGGTGGGTTGGGTGTGTATGTTGATGATGATGGTGCAGAAGATGTTGATGAAGAAACACGTGATAGGGATGACATTGTGAATAATAGTGGCATGGGTCTCGGCACAAAGGGAACAATATTGACAAAGAGACAGGGAGAGCTATCGGAACATGATGAAGAAGTAGTTGGGAAGAGGGTGGTTGATGATGGTGGATCCGACAAGAATGAAGGAAGTGTGGGAAACATAAATAATATTTTGGAGGAGCAGATGCTTGAAAATAGAAAAATTTGGGACCTAGCGTTGGAATCGGGTGCAATTTTATACAATGAAGAAGATGATATTATGGCTATTCTCCAAGCATAAAATGAAGAAATTGCTCAGAAAAGAAGATTAGCAAAACAGAAAGAGAAAGCAAGACGCTGCAGGCCCAAAAATAAAAAAAAAGGTGTGCAATAATTTATTAAAATATTTTGTTCTTGAAATGGTAGGGGGTTAATGGGTGATAGAAAATTGAGCATAGTCAAAAACCTCAAGAAAAAATTTAAGTTGAATACGTTGGGCTTGTTTCAGATTAAGTGACGGGTAATGACAAAATTTGATGTAATAAGAATTCGGGAGAGTGATGCTGCGGATGAGAATATGTTGAATTGGAGGGTGCTTCAAGTGTTTACTATTAATTTGGGATGAATTAATGTTTAAAATGAGTCGTTGTCATAAAGTGGAGTTTTAGTTGTGTATTGAAGGGGTCTTACTAAAAATAATTTCAATTATGATTTCTGTGGTGTATGAAGTTTATAAGAGAAGAGAAATTTGTTGTGTGGGAGAAATTGAGTTATATTGTAGAGTTATGTCAGCCTTTATGGGAGACTTCAACGAGATTGTATAGGTGGAGGGGAGAAAGGATGCTGTTAGATTAACAGAGTTTTAGTAAGAATTGATAAAAGAAGATATGTAACTGGTGGACTTTGTTTAGCGATCTTACAATTGGATTGACAGAGTTTTAATAAGATTGGAGTGGTTGAAAATGTTTTTCCGAGTACAAAACTAGGAGTACAAAATCAAGAGTATATTATAAGAAGGAGGAGCACAAAAAATAGTTGATGAGTTTCTTTGCATTTTTTTCTTTTTTAACTTTTCTATTTGTTTGTTGTTGTTCTTTCTCCACTTATTGTGTTAAGCTCTTTTGTTCAAAAAAAAAATTTATTTAATGGCTACATACCGATGGGATTGGTTATAGGCTATAATTCTATCCGACCCGTACTGCACTCGTCGGATCAGATATAATAACACAAGATTTAAGTTTAATTATTTTAAGTTAAAGACAACATAAAAACTTAAAAACAAAATATCATAAACTATGCTATTTATATGAGACGTGGGGATATGAAGATCTGCGAATCAGATTCGCGGATATATCACTGCTAAATTTACAATCTGATTCTATCATATTGCGAATCAGATTTGATCTGATTTAATAGCCTTACAAATCGAATAATATCCACAAAATTCGGATTAGATATAAATAATTATTGCGAATATGTGGACATTATTTAATTCACGTGCAATCTTAGGTGTATAAGAGGAAGAATGCTAAAATATTCAATGCATATACTTGATGGTATTTGGTTTAATATCATTACTAAAAATATTTGGTCACTTAATTTTTTTTATGAAAGTATATATTTAATTATTGATATTTTTATTATATTTTAAAATATTTTTATTATATCAGTAATAAATTTAAAAAATATGTGTAAATTTGTAAATAACTTACTAATTTGAGGGTATTATAACGGATTTGCTTACATTTAAATCTAATTTTAAATGTTTATGTATCAAAAATATATTTTAAAAAATATTAATATTTATCTCAAATAATTAATTTAAAATAAAAATGCCTTTCAAAAAAAATAAAAACCGATTTGTTTTTAAATTTATCATTATATAAAAAAGTTTTTTTTTAAATTAAAAAAAAATCATAAATAAATTATAACTCAAATAAAATAGTTTTCATGGTCTCGTTGGGAATTTGGAAAAATCTGATTTTGCCCATTGATAGATCACATCGAAAAATTGATAGAACAAATCCGGGTCGGGCGGGTAGTGAAATTATTGGTTCTAACTCCCAACTGCGATTCCACTCACAGAGCGGCGAGCTTATCCCACTGAAGAGAGAGAAACAAGCGAGAGAGAAGAGAGCGAAGAAAACCTTGAACCTTCAATAATGGAGGATCTTTGGCGATCAGCAACGGGTCAAGACCCGCGTCCCGAAGACTACAACGGAATCGAGTTCTGGTCCAACCCTGAACGCTCCGGCTGGCTCACAAAACAAGGCGACTACATCAAAACCTGGCGCCGCCGCTGGTTCGTCTTGAAACAGGGCAAGCTCTTGTGGTTCAAGGATCCCTCCTCCGCTTCCTCACGCTCCTCCGTGCCACGTGGCGTCGTCAACGTTGCCAACTGCCTCACCGTTAAGGGAGCCGAGGACGTTCTCCACAGGCCCTCCGCTTTCGAGCTCTCCACGCCGCACAACACCATGTTCTTCCTCGCCGATTCCGATAAAGACAAGGAGGATTGGATCAACTCCATTGGCCGCGCGATTGTTCAGCACTCGCGCTCACTCGCCGATAATGAGGTCGTTGATTATGACAATAATAGAAACGCTGCTCGCGATGTTGATGATGGTAACAAGAACGATGCCACGCGCTGATTGCGTTTTTCACGCGCTTTCTCTCTGTTCTCTATTTTTGTTGTGGATTGCTTTGTTTAATGTGATGTGTATGTATAGTTTGTAAAATGTTTCGGATTTTTTTATCCTTTCTAATTTAATGTTGGTGATTGATAAAGAAATTGGCCTTTTGGTATTATTGGGTGATGGATGTGTGAGATTTTTTGCTTGTCTGGTGCCGATGTTGCAAAGCAAATCTAGTTGAATCTTAGGTTTGAATTTCTTGTTAACAAAGAAATATAATCTCTAGGGTTTTGAGGGATTTGGATATGTGAGATTTTGGGGGGTTTTGTCTGAAAGGGGTGTTATAAACCTAGCTGAATTACTAGTGGTAGTGGGGAGTCCTGTTCTGTTTATATGGTAGGATCAGAGATGGGGTAACTGTGATGATCATTCTCGAAGGTTCAATTCCTCCTTTTGTTATTGAGATCGTAAGCATGGTTTAATTTAGGCCCTGACTCATGAAAATTTTTTAGTCACGAGATTGCATTGAATCACAGAGTGCAGTATCATTGACAAAATTGAACATTCTGAAAAGTCAGGAACTAAATTGGGATTTGGTGATATAAACTGGATTTTGTGATATTCACTATAGTTGGGTTATTCCCTAATGAATGAGATCTTTGGCTTTAAGGGATGATGGCATCTAACTGAGAACTAAGAGGAGGTGGTTGGTAGTTAGATGATCTGATTGGGAGTGTGGTAATTGCCATTGAAGTATCTCAGGCATGTAGTTTCGGTTAACATATGATTTTCTTTTTGGAAAGTGCTATCTGATGATACCATGTTAGGGACTTAAGGTTGCATTCTGTTGGTTGTGCCTTACAGATCTTAATCTCAGGTATGTTGTTTCTGTTAATATCGTGTAAGGGACTTACAGTGTATTCTGTTGATTGTGCTTCACAGATCTTATTTCTCAGATACTGCTTATGGTATAGTTAGCAGACTACATTTTTGACTCCATAACATGGTGTGTCTCTTTCCTCGGTGATTAACTGAGGCATATTCTGTTGTTGTTTTTGCTTACTCTCGCTGCCTTGCACTCCTCTTAATATTTGTTGGATTTGTTTTTCATATGAATCAATACGAGTTGGTTTCAACTGTTCTTTTAGTTTTTCTTTTCCAGAGTTCTTTGTTGATTAAGAAGTGCTTTGGATTTCTTTTAGTGACCCTTCATTCTTGACTTCCCCATTCTTTTCTCCTTTGCCTTCACTAAGTGTGCAAAACATAGCCGGATATATCAACATCCTGGAATGGTTGGTCCCATAGATACATTTTAAGGACCCCCTTGCAATGAAAGTTAGGGAGCTTCATGAGGGGAGATATGATTTGTGCTTAACTTTCACAATAGAGGTCAGAGGACCTTACCAAAGATGTCTCTGCTTTGTGTAGGACTGTAGGGATAGGATAATGGGTTGTTGGTTTTTATTTTAGTATTTTCAGTTTCAAAATATGTGAAGAAAAATATGAAAACAATAATACAATAAGAAAACAAAAATAGAACAAAAAATACAGGATGTTTTTCAAATTTGTTGCAGAAATTGTCCGGTTGAAATTGTACAACAAATTCTTCTCCTGCTTGAGTACATGTCATTGCCACATCTCAACAAGAGGTTCATTAACAGCAGTATTTAGTAAAATAAGAGCTTGATATGGGATATGCAGGGGTAGGTTATTAGGATGGGGATACGCTGTTTTGGTCGAAGAATGAGGGAAAAATACAGATCATGGTCAGAAAAGCATTGCACAGCTTGGGCCCCCTTTTTTTTTGTCACTTTTTTCATATTTTATCCTTTTTATACTATTTTTATTTTCAGTATTTTCTATTTTAAAAATAAAAAATACTAAAAATAAAAAAATTATTTTTACTTTTTTTTTATTCACAAAATTCCGAAAAAAAAAAAACTAAGTACTGAAAATAAAACATCTGAGTACGTAAACTAAATGTACTCTTCTGAGTTCTGATAAGTGATAATAAAATCCGGATGTGATGGTTCAATTTAGACCAAATATAATTATGTTTTTTTTTCTTTTTTGTTTTTCTTTTTTGGGCAATAAATATAGTTATATTTAAGTGATATTATTATGTTCCTTGGTTCTTTGACATAAAGAGTGAAAGCCCTTAATCTTTGCCCAAGCGTCCTTATTTAGTACTGCTGATGCATTTCCTTGCGCTATGTTGATTTTTTTTCCCTCAATTAAAACTAACAATGCGTGGAAGAATGATTTTGTTACAGCTTTGCTTTAATCCTTCAACATAGCATGGTAAATGTTTTAACATAGCATGATAAATGTTTTTGTGATGCTTTACTTTAGCTAGACATGAATAGTAATGCTATTTTGCCCAATTTTTTTTTGAATAATTTTTGCTTGAAACAGCAAAGGGAAGCAAACTCGAATAAAATAAAGTTATTTTCTTTGGATGGTTGGCCACATTTTTTTTATGGTTAATCAATGATCATTTTTATGTTACCCTTTTGCACATCAAATTAAGAACAATACAAACAACAAAAAATATAGATGAAAAACTAAGAGTAGGAATCCGGGTACATTTAATTAAAATTTTATATGTTTGTGTCATTTGTTGCTTTTATTCTTTTAACGGAGAAAACTCAGGTGCAGTCGACTTCACGTGAAGTTGATAGCTGAGAGTCGTTAGATGAAAATTTAGTCAATCATCTAAAGGCTCTCAATTATCAACTTCATGTGAAGTCGACACTGCATTTGAGTTTTCACCTCTTTTAATTGACCATTAATTGCTAGGATGATTATGTTTTTTTTAATTCGGAATCAAATTTTATCATATATTTTTTCTTTTCTCTCAATTCAATTTTGTAATACATTACTAAGTTGATCAATAGCATTGATTTTCTCACTGTATTTAAAGAGAGAAGCACCAACCTAGGAGAAGAATAAATTATCTCTTCTCAAACACAAATTCACATTTGTAATTTTTATGACTTTGATTAAAACATTGGAGTTCTAAAACTTTGATTTGATCATCATCAGGATTGTTTTTTTTACAAAGAAGGGTTTTTTTAAATAAATAAAATAAATATAAAATTTATCCATATAGATACGCATATAAAAATTTACGTTTTTTTTTTTACTTTGGTTAACGTATTATGTTTACAACCGTGATACATTTTAAAAGGATTTTGATTCTCTAAAGTTTGAATTTTACTTTAGAGAATAAATGTGATCTCTCACCATTAATTAACACATCGAACGGTGTGGATACCTCTCTCTAACATGACGCATTTTGACGAGTGAGGGTGATGTTTTGGCTATCATCCCTATCATCAAAGGCAAAATCGTGAGGCTTTATGTGCCAAAGCGGACAATATCGTGCTAGCGGGTGGTTTAGACTGTTACAGATGGTATTAGAATCCGGATCGATGTGCCAGCGAGGGCGCTGGGCTCCCTTAGGGGATGGATTGTAAGTGCTAGCGGGTAGTCTGGGCTGTTACAGATGGTATCAGAATCAGAATTCGGATCGATGTGCCAGCGAGGGCGCTGGGCTCCCTTAGGGGATGGATTGTAAGGCCCACATCGATTGGGGAGAGGAACGAAGTATGCCTTATAAGGGTGTGGATACCTCTTCCTAGCATGACGCGTTTTGACGAGTGAGTGTGGGGTGTTTTGACTATCATTCCTATCCTCAAAGCAAAACCGTGAGGTCTTGTATTTATTTTATTTATTTAAAAAATCCTGATAAAGAATGATGGGGGAGTTTAGATCTATTTAAATCGTAATTATGTTTGATAACTAGAATTATTTGACCTAAGTATAGAGAATTAATTTTTAATTATTTAATATTAATTATTTTTATTGTAAATTTATTCTTTCAAAACTTATCTTTTAATAAGGTTTTTAGGATTTATAATTTAAAAATATTAGTTGACGTTGATAAAAAAATTAACTCTTTAGTTGTATTCAATTATTTGTAGGATTTATAATTTAAAAATATTAGTTGACATTGATAAAAAAAAATTTAACTCTTTAGTTGTATTCAATTATTTGTCTGATGTCATATAGGAAGAATTGAAGAACTGTGTTTGTTCCTCTCTCTTTTCAATCAACAAAGTAATTAATAATTAATCTTTAAAAAAATATTTAAAACTAAAACCCAATTAAAACATTCAAAATTTAAATAAAAATATGTAAAATGAGATAAAATACATCCAATTTAAGGTATAGAATTTAAAATTTAAGTTTATTATTGTGGATTTAAGATTTATAATTTAAGATAATCGAAGGCGGATTATTGTGGATTTAAGATTTATAATAGTATGAGTAATGATTGATTGTGAGATGGATGAAATTGTAGTATTTTTAGAAAAAAAAAAGTAAAAAAAGGCAAAAAAATAATTTCAAAAGATAAAATGTGATTTTTTTATTGGATTTTTTGGCCAACTTTATAGTTTTTGGTTGAATTATTGGCGAACGGTATTAGTTCTCTAATATATTGGTTGAGTTGGAATCCCAAATTAAATTAGATTTTTCACTTTTTAAAAATTATGAAAGATATTTACCCATAAAATATGAATATTGATAACAAGCTCATTTTAGTTGAGATTTTAACTCTAACCTAAATAAGCAGTAACATTTTTGGTTAATTATAAGTCAATAATATATTGTCACATTAGAAGGAATATTTTACCCTCTATATTATAAAGAGTTCTAGAGTAATTGCCATAATTTAATTAGATTGCTTTCTGCCTAATTTCATCATTACCAAAAGTCCAAGAGCATGTGAATTTTTTTTTAATGCGAGAATCTACAATATTATTTTAAATTTTTAGTAGACCAAGCTATACTGGCTAAATGATTATACTTGAAACATGCTTTCTTTTAATCATTCATATTTTTCCCTCTGAGTCGTTACAATTTTGAAACTTAATTAGTAGAGGTTCACAATCCAAATTAGGTTTAGCAAAATAAAGTTCGTCTTGAATCATATTTGGGTGCAACGATTAGCATTGGAACATTTTAAACGCGTAAAAAATATTGCTATCATTTCCTTTTTTTTAAGTCATGATTTTCATGTTTATAAAACATTTTAGATATATTATGACATCAATTATATTTAGATATATTGATTTAAAATATTAATAAAATAATGACAAATAAAAAATATAGAAGAATAATTTGCACCTTTTCTTGTCCGGCCATTATAATTAATTAATTATCGGCATTTTTTTTAGGTGGTGGATTATTGACATTTTGATCTACCTAAGAATGTATTCTAAAGTCTAAACTGAAAAATATATCCAATTTCTTATTCTTATATATATTAGATAGCCCACACGAACCCACTCTATACACACGTGAAATATAGGTAATTAATATCTCTGCTACTCTAGGTTATAAGGTTTAACTCTCTAGGATAATGAGTTGTCAATGTATGGTTAAGGTTTTGGAGATTTCATATATATTTTAAACAATATTCTGGGCAAAAATTAGGAATATATTAATTTTAGAGTATTTTTATTTTCAATGACCAATATGAGACAATATAATAATAAATAGGTGAGATGGTGATTTAATATTTTTTAAATAAAAAACTCAACACAATAAAATAGAATAATAAAAATACATAAAAAAGTGTTAGACAAATTCAAAAAAAAAAAAATCTATTATCATCTCTAACATTATAATTAATAATTATTAGGATAAACATTACTATTAGGATAAACCGATAAACATCTTATTGATAATTTCTGCTATACATAGTTTTTAATTTTTAAAAATCTTATCATTCCTTTTTAACTAAATATTTTAAATGATAGTAAAAAATTCAATTAATCATCTTTTATGTTCTTTTTTTTTTTACATATATTCTTGTCTAACTTTTAAAGTATTGCTTAATTCATCTATACCATGTTAAACTAATTCATCAAATTTACTAGAGTTTAAATATCTACCGAAGAGAAAAAAAAAACGAATTGTTGTCCATAATTTCAAATTTTTAAGATTATAGATTTTTTATGACTCTTTCTTCAAACTAGAATGAGACTCGTATAATGTATAAAGAGACAGATTATTTATACTATATAATATATTTTAATAAATATTATATTAAAAATATTTTAGAGAACATATTATAAATAGATTTTAAATTTATTTATTTTTAAAAAAGACATAGATTATTTATATTAGAGTTATATAAAGCTATTTTTTTCATTTTTCGATTTGTATTAATGACTACACTTTGTCTTTTTTTTTGTATTTTTTTGTTTGTAAATAATTAAAAAAAATTAACGAATGAGAATGAAAAACATATAAAAATGTTATATTAAATTTAAGAAATTTTTGACAATTAGTATGAGAGATTAAGAAATGAAGAGTAGTAAGAGTCTTAACATGTATAAGTTGTAGAATTTGAATATTTGTAACTGAATTTTTTTATAATTATTATTATTATGACATTTTTAATGTATGTTTATTACATTTAATTAGTACTTGATGTTTTAATTGAATAATAATAGATAAGAATTTTTTGTTTTAATTTTTTTAAAATATTTTACTAAATAGTAATTGGTTGATTTTCATTTTTTGTCAAGTCATTAGAATTGCTGATGTGACATCATTAACAAAAAAAAAATGGCTTAAACTCATTATGAAGAGAGTTGTATCAGTTTTTATATATTATAAATAGATAGATAGATATATTCTTCATCTCTTCTACTTCTCTCCACATTCACTACACTATGAAAAAATTATGAATTCAGACAGTAAAAAAATTAGAATAATTTTAAGATGCGAGGAGAGGAAATGAGAGTTGAGAAGAGAAGAATGTAGTTCTCTTACTAGTTTTACAAGATGAAACTTACAAGAACAAACCTCAAATTTCTAGTCTCATTTTCTGAGTTTATATACTAACTGATTTAACTCATTTGCTAACTATAAATAAATATCTAATAACTAATTCAATTATTAGTTTATCACTAACCGTCTCATAACTAATTTTCAAGTCAGATCTTACTAACGACTTATACTACTGTTCCTGTATGATTTATAGTTCATGTAATAGTATTTAAACAAGATAGAAAAGTTAACATATTTTATTTTAGAAAAATTATAAACACACATAAAAAATTAATTATTACATTAATTATTTTGGTGAATGTTAACTTAAATTTGACTTAACTCACTTTCACTAATCTAATTTCTAAAAATGGAGTAGGGAGACAGCAAGCTAAGTACTGTTTGATTAATCATGATTATGGATATTGATTAAGCTTAGTGCAAACTGCAAAGTGAACCTTTTGTGGGTCCCTTTACAAGCTGGACGATAAAGTCAAGCATGCTTTCCTTCTTTTTATTTCTTTCTTTCATTTATTTATTTTTTAATTTTTGTTGCTGCTTTTGGTGAAGTCACTTTCTATGCACCAAACAGTATTAATTAATCAATATTCCAAATAAACAATTTTTGTTTAGACTTTAGACTTTGAATGTGGCAAAATCGGAATATCCAAATTCCAACATTTGTTCTTTTTCCCCTGCTCTCTTGTCTCTGTTACTTCAATTCAATTCAATACGCGCTGAATCATCTGAACCAACGCAAGGTTTGATCTCAGATTCTGTTCATTCAATTTGTTCCTTACATCAAAGCTTTGCAGATTCTCCGTTTTTGTTTTGTTTTGTTTAAGCTTCTAGAAACTTCAGATCATTGGAATGGCCTTTGACCACTTGTCTTTAGTGATTTCAGTAGCTTAGATATGAGCATTTTGTGATTTGTAACGTGCACTGTGCTTGAACGTGATGCTGATTTTGTTTCATTCATTTATTGTTTTTTGTTTTGTTCTTTTTTGATAAATCTCAGGCATTTATTATTCCTTTGTCAAAATCGCTTGGATTTCTTGTTTTTGGTGGGGACAATCTTGTCACTTCTCAGTAGATTTAGATGTTTGTACTTTGAATTATGGACTATTCATGTTATAGAATGATTCAAATCTTAAAAGAAGTAAGCATACTGCAACTCATCTGAGAAGTTATCAAGCTGAATAAGAAAAGAACTATAACAGAAACATGGAAAAAGTTGATATGGGCTATGATAACAGCTTTCATTCATTGCCGTAATCGCTTGACAGTTGAGTAATCTACACTAGTTCAGTTATTATTCTTCTTTGAATGCCAAGTTTTCTGTTTGATGTTAGTTATTGCATAATGGTAGCTTTTCTTTGCTTAGCTTATTTACTATATATAATACCTAGTTCTCAGTATAAACTCCCCAAGTTTCATTCTTTCTCATTGCTTTGTCCCTAAATCTTACAAACCAGCTTTGATAACGTGGTCTGGAAAGTGAAATCATATTATTTACATTTGTCTCAGGTTCTGAGGACTAACATAAATCGTGGATTGAAGATTTATCTCATTATCAACTATTTTGGTGGAATATTAGAGCATACAGATAATGCCGGTTGCCAATAAAGACTTGGATTCTGCATTCCTAAATGCAGGAGCAAACCCGTATCCTTACAACCCATTTATGTTAAATTTCCTTATATTATGTGTTAAGTCTATTGAGTATTGACTATGCTCTAATTATCTTCAGGTTTAGTTTTTTATTTTTTATTTTTTTGATGTGCTAAAGAAAATTACAAATAAACTTGTATCTGCTATCATTAGATGAATTTCTTCTTCATTATTGAGGTGATGCTAAGAAAGGAAGTTGGAAAATCGGTTTTTGCATTTTAATAGTGGCCTGTTTTAAAAAGTAGTTGGTGGGCACATGAAGTGGTAGCCGGGAGACTTAACTTTTTAGTTTAATCTTTGTCTCCTAATTCTTCCAAATTTGTGTTTCACATAAAAGAAGAAATTTTGTTATAAAATGGACTTCCTTTCTTTCACCGGCTTTTCTGATTTTCACTTAATTTTCAATTTTAGAGGCTTAGAAATTTGGTGTATTGAGAATCAGCAGTTGGTTCCAGTGTCAAAATCAAGCCATGGAAGATTCTATACTGGAAGTGCATACATAGTTCTGAATGTAAGATACTGGCAACCTTATTTCTTTCTCAGTCCTTTTCAATTCATGAAGTCATTGATCGCTATATCACAATCGAAAAACCCAAGTTTTCAAAGATCCCATCACTATCCTTTCACTGTTTCACTATATTTTTTACTTTACCCTGCTGCTTTTGGATTTCAACTTCACCATAATGTCATTTTTAGTAGTTTTCTCTTTTCTGTATGTGAAATTGATACCTTTCTTTGTGTTTATGGAAAACAGGCAGTTTTTCCAAAAATTGGCACTCCTCAGTACGACATACATTATTGGCTGGGAAATGAAACAAAGAAGGTTTTTATCCACTCTTGTTTTACTGTCTTGCTTGCAGTGATAGTTGTTTATTACTCTTAATTCTTTTCAGGAACACTTGATTTTAAGCTTTATTACACTTATGTCTTCAGCCCTTAGCCTTAATGCAGTTCAACATTTTCCTAAAACAATTTTATGTCTTGTTTCTTATCATTTTTTTTATGAAATTAGACTGTTCTCTAATTTGAGTAGACGGTAGAACTTCTTATAGATGTAAAACCAAATGGAAGGGCTCATCAAACTATACTGACTAGTTTACAGTGCTGGAATTTCCAAAATAAAGCTTGCTTGACGTGCCATTGCTGATTTGGCTCATTTCTGTTTATCCGAAAGACATCAACAAAAAAGGGACTATTATGTCTGTGTATTGAATTATAACATTGTGCCATTATTAATAAATGTGGTTAGATAGATTGACTGAGGAAGGATATTTGGTATATTGGATCCAAGAAATCGGTGCCTAGAAGCTCATTCCAAAGTTACTTGTGTTATTAGTGAAACAAGTTTTATACAATAGTAGTTATGGACAAGTGTCATGTTGAAGCAATAATTGTTCTTTCAATGGAACAAATATCTATGAATAGATGGAGGATAGTCTAATAGTTGAAAGTAGAGAGAGAAAGATAAATATCACAGACAAAACTATTATAAAAAAAATTAGACTTTAATTGTTTCATTGTTAACATAGACACTAATTTATGCAGCCAATCCCACCATATCGGACAACTTGGTTGTTGTTGGAGAAAATATGATGAATTAAATAATGAACATAGTAATTGAGTTACATATGAGTGATGATTAAACAACATGATCTGCATATTGCACTGTTTCTCATAAGCAGGTGGACTCGGCTTTGGCATCAGAAAAGGCACTTGAGTTGGATGCAGCCTTAGGATCATGCAGTGTTCAATACAGGGAAATTCAAGGTCATGAATCACAGAAGTTTCTATCTTACTTCAAACCTTGTATTATACCCGTTGAGGGAGTGTTTACATCAAAGCAGGGGAGCTTGAATGGTGAATACCAAGTCCGCATGTACACATGCAAGGGGGAATATGTTGTTCATGTGAAAGAAGTAAGTTTTCTTTGAAGTTTGATAATTAACTGCTTCTATTTTCTGATAATGTCAATTTACTCCTTTGCTTACTCCTTTTGATAGAAAATTATAGTTGTATACACTAAAGCTATTTTCTATTTCCCTTGTCACTCCATAAATATTGTATGATCTTCAAATTAGTTCAACTGGATTTGCTTTTTTGGCCAATGATTTTTTCAAGGGGATGGAACATTGATTGTAAGCTTTACATGATTATTACTGTTGATCTGTTTAACAAATATCTGTATGACATGCTTATCGATTTGCTAGGTGCCTTTTCTGAGATCATCATTAAATCATGAAGATGTATTCATATTGGACACTGCATCAAAAATCTTCCTCTTCAGTGGATGCAATTCTACTATTCAAGAAAGAGCCAAAGGTTTGGAGGTTGTTCAGTATATCAAGGATAATAAGCATGGTGGAAAATGTGAGGTGGCAACAATAGGTTGGAATATGTGCTTCCTTTCTTTATTCTTATAACCATCTTTTTCTTTTCTTTTCTTTTTCTTTTTCTTCTTTTTTGAGTATACTCATCATTGTATAATTATTGTAGAGGATGGAAAATTTGTTGGTGATTCTGATGTGGGTGAGTTCTGGAGCTTCTTTGGTGGTTATGCTCCCATTCCCCGAGACCCACATTCTGTGCAAGAATCCGTGGTTCCATCTGTAAAGCTGTTTTGGTGAGCTTCAGAAATCCATGTGCATGTTGCTGGTGTGATTGCATCAATGCATGTGTTGATAATCCACACTTGCTTATCCTTATTCATCTTAAAGATCTCCAACGTTGTTATATTGGATCAATAGTGGAACTGATTAATATTGATATGCTTAACTTTTACCTTTACAGGATCAACTTAATAACATTAATGTTAAGAAACAATCTAATTCGTTTTGTTATTTGGTACAAATGAAAATAATTCTTTTAAGGAAATGTGTGAGATAGAGATAGAAGTAGAAAGTAATTCTGTTTACTTTCTGAAATACCTATGTTACTCTTAACTAAACAGTTTGTTTTCTCAATAGGATAAATTTACAGGGAAAACTTTGTGCAACTGGAAGTGAACCATTTAGCAAAGACATGCTTGAGACAGACAAGTGTTACATGTTGGATTGTGATAGCGAGATTTTTGTTTGGATGGGAAGGCAGACATTATTGACGGAAAGAAGGACAGCAACCAAAGCTACAGAAGTAAGAGTCCCTTTCTTTCAAGTTTCCCTTTTTTCTACTTTTCATGGAAGCCTCAGGTTTTTCTCGGTCTACGGTGCTATCTTTTAAGACTTAATTTACTTCCAAGTTCCAAAGAATCAGGCATGTTGAGATTGTGGGTTTTAGATAGAAGAGGCAGAAGAGAGAACAAAGGGTAAATGAATAATATTATGAAATAGGATGATGTGATACAATAGAAACACATTACTCCTATTTATAATAACAGGGATGGGGAAGCCGTAATCACAATCAAATAAGCAAATAATAACAATAAATATCAATATTAATTCTAAGAGATCACATCTGATATTCCTTAATGTTCTAGAGATATTATCTTGATTTCTAACAAGGTATATATACTTGTACTTATCTCAAATTTCATTCTCCAATTTAAATCCAGCTAACTTAGTGGATCTCTACCACACGCTCACTTTCCACCTTTGTTCTTGAAAATTTTTTGTCAGAATCCTAACCATGTTATTATAGAGCCAAATTGTGTCCCCAAAAGAAATATATATTCTTAGGAGGGTTTGATCTTCAGATTTCATATTCTCTATATACCTTGTAGCCATAGTTCTTTTGTCACTTCAGCCATATACTCAAGAATTGAAACTAAAATCAATGCTTCATTATAAAATATGTTTATTGAAATGCTCTAGTTTAACTTTCAAATCTAATTGATCCATTCTATCAATCTCAAACTACATTTCTTGATTAGTGCTGTGCTTAGATTTTAGTAAAGGGCAGTAAAATTGGAAATTTAGTAATAAATTCTTTGTTGAAATGTGCAAATGACAGATAAGTAAGACCAGGAAATTTTCCTTAAAGTGTTAATGTCATGGCCTATTCTCACTACCATCTCCAAATACCAGGATTTTGTCAGAAATGAAGGCAGATCAAACAAGACTCATTTGACATTTTTGTCAGGGGGATTGGAAAGTCCGATATTTCGGTCATATTTTACTAATTGGCCTAAAACAGCGGAGCCTAGGCTTTATGAGGAAGGCAAAGAAAAAGTAGCAGGTTTAGTACCTTATACAATTTAGTTGTGTTTAAGAAATATGCAATCATTTCCATAACCTGTAGTTAAATTTTGAACATTATTTTTCTTCTTTTGCCACAGCCATATTCAAGCATCAGGGTTATGATGTGAAAGAGCTTCCGGAAGAAGACAATGAGCCATCTATAGATTGTTCTGGGGAAATTAAAGTATCTTATTTCTCAAAACCTTGCTCTTTCTTGTTTGCAGACAATCATACTTGTTTTTTTAGCCAGTGTTAACTGTTAACTGAATACTGCAAATTCAGGTTTGGCTGGTGGATGGTGATGAATTGTCTCTTCTTTCAGTTGCAGAGCTGACAAGGCTTTACAGCGGAGATAGCTATATAGTACAGTATACATTTCCTGGAAATGGAAGGGATGGAACTCTCTTTTATGCTTGGCTTGGCTGCAAATCTGTAACAGTAAGCAATAAGCAATGTTTTTTGTTATGTATCCTCTAGGCAATTTTTTCTACTGAAATTCACATAAATTTATTAAGTTTTCAAAGTGATATTATTTACAGACAATCTATTTCCTTTTCTTTAAAATAAAAATTATATATTATGGGATAGTCTAATGATGTTTGCTTACAAACAACAACAACAAGGTGGGATCGGCTACATGAATCAAACAACGTCATTGAAACCGTTTACATGTAGATCTCATTTAACCACCTTATGGATGATCTTCTTAGGTTTTCTTCTACCTTTCACCCCTTGTCCATCTTCCATCTTATCCACCATCTTGATTGGGTGTTCTGTCGGTCTTCTTCTCACATGTCCAAGGCACGATTCTACCGTCTTTTCCACAATGGGTGATACTCCAACTCTCTCTCTTATATTTTCGTTCCTTATTTTATTCAATCGCATATAACCACTCATCCATTTCAACATCTTCATCTCTGCCACACTCAGTTTATGTTTGTGCTCCTCTTTGGCCGCCCAACACTCCGTACCATAAAGCATAGTTGGTCTTATAGCAGTGCGATAGAATTTACCTTTAAGTTTTAAAGGCACTTTTTTGTCGCATATAAAACCAAATGCACTCCGCCATTTTGACCAACCTACTTGGATCCTAAGATTTATATCCTGTTCAATCTCTCTATTATCCTGAATGATGCACCTAAAATACTTAAAACTTTTAACTTTTCGTAGGATATTTTCTCCAATCTTTACCTTTATATTAGGGTTTTTCCTTCTCAGACCGAACTTACATTCTATATATTACGTCTTGCTACGGCTTATGAGCAGACTATACACTTATAGAGCTTCTCTCCATAAGTCCAACTTCTTATTTAGGTCTTTCCTTAACTCTCCCATAAGGACGATATCATCGGCAAAAAGCATGCACCATGGCACAGGCTCTTGGATATGAGTACTTCAAAGACTAATGTGAAAAGGTATGGATTTAAGGATGATCCCTGGTGTAATCCTATACCAATAGGAAATTCCTCTGTCACACCACCTTGAGTCTTCACACTAGTTGTGGCCCCATCATACATGTCTTTAATTGCACGAATATATGCGATCTTTATTCTCCTCTTTTCTAAAACCTTCCATAAGACCTCTATTGACACCTTATTGTACACTTTTTCCAAATCAATAAACATCATATGTAGATCCCTTTTATTACTACGATACCTCTCCATCATCCTTCTTAGCAGGTATATCGCTTCGGTGGTGGATCTGCCTAGTATAAAACCAAATTGGTTCTCTGTTACTTGTGTCTCTTTTCTCAACCTCCGTTCTATCACTTTTTTCTATAGCTTCATGGTATGGCTCATGAGCTTGATCTCTCTATAGTTTCCGCAACTTTGTATATTCCTTTATTCTTGTAGATAAGTACCAATGTACTCTTTTTCCACTCATCAGACATTCTTCTTAACCTTAAAATCTCATTAAAAAGCTTGGTTAACTAGTTGATGTCTTTTCTTCCAAGACTCTTCCAAATCTCAATCGAGATATTATCAGGTCTTACTGCCTTTCCAAATGATGTTTGCTTAGTATGTTGGAATTGCAGCCCATGACATCTTGTTTGGCATTAAAATTAAAAGTGATTTGGAAGTGAAATTTTATTTCCAGAAACTGTCTAAATTTTACCTTCAATCTTGTAGTTAATTTTTTTAACTCGAATTCATGTATTTGGATAAGGGTTGGTGGTGGTGGTTGTTATTGTGAAGAAACTCTTAATATGTTCTATTATTTTTGGCTTGCAGGAGGATAAAACAGCGGCCATTTCTCACATGAATATTATGGCTGATTCAGCAAGAACTAATCCAGTTGTGGTTAGTGACATTCTTGCCTGCTCTTTCATAATAAGTTGTCGAATAATTATGTGCAACAAATAAATTAATCTAATTTACATCATATGCCTGTTCAGGCTCAAATTCATGAGAGTAAGGAGCCAGTTCAGTTTTTCTCAATACTTCAGAGACTAATCATATTCAAGGTATGTACACACTATAATCTCATTTTAAGGCTATAGCTCGTAATTTTAATAGAAAGAAGCATGCGCTGAATTTTTCATTTTTCTTGTTGTAAGGGGGGAAACAGTTCAGGATATAAAAAGTTCATAGAAGAAAAAGGTATCACAGATGAAACCTACAATGAAACACAGGTAGCTCTGTTCAGAGTTCAAGGTACAAGTCCAGATAATATGCAGGCAATCCAAGTTGATCAAGTATGTTTCAGTGACATTCTTAACCCAGGGGTGAAAGTCCATTGTATTTTTTTTTAATCTCTAGTTACTAGAAAAACTGAGTTCCAAGGCTTGAAATGTTAAATGTGTTTTCTCTTTTGAATAAATAAATTAAATTGCATCAGTTAATTCCAAGCTTTAATAAAGCTCTTATTCAAGTTGAGAGCTGGAGTCACTAATATATTTCATTACTAACTGTTTCAAACTTTCAATATCTTGTTCTGATTGTATATGCATTAAAAAGTACTGCAGGACTGTAAGAAGTTATACATATTTATAGTTTTTAGTAAATATAATTTATTTGATGGAACCATAATAACATGATAATCAGAATAATTATTTTTATTTGTATTGTTTTCTCTTGGTCTGTTTAACTGATTTAATTGAAAACTGTTGGCTAGCACTAAATTGTATATTACGTTCAATTTCTCCATGTCGAATTTTCTCACTTTTCTATTCTTTCTTTGATCATATAACATAATTGTTATAGGTTTCAACTTCCCTGAATTCATCCTATTGCTACATTCTGCAAACTGAGGCATCTATCTTTACTTGGATTGGGAACCTATCTTCGGCTCGAGACCATAATCTTCTTGATAGAATGGTGGAATTGCTTAATGTATGTCACAATGATACAATCTTATCTGAATGCTATTCTCTGGGAAAGAAAATTTAATAAAAGTTTTGGCATTTCGGTTCAGTTAAATTATGTGACTGGACATTATTTCTTTCTGTTTGTGCTATTTCTTCTAATGACTTGTGTAACATTTTGAATGCAACTTTCAGCCAAAGTGGCTACCTGTATCTGTGAGGGAAGGTAATGAACCCGATGATTTCTGGGATGCACTTGGTGGAAAGGCGGAGTATCCGAAAGGAAAAGAAATTCAAGGATTCGCAGATGATCCACATTTGTTTGCATTGAAAATAAATGGAGGTAAGAAGGATACCCTTTTGAGGAAAATAATCTGCTTCTCACTTGGTTTAGAATTATCCTGGATGAAATGACAGGGAATGCATGTCTAATTGATGGTTCTGTTTCTCACGCAAAATTTATTTGGATTCCATCTCAGGAGGTTTTAAGGTATATTGGTTCTACAAATTGAAACTCTTCATGTGCTTTATAAAATATTATGAATTGGATATCTATTACATATGGTTACATGTGTGTTTTGTTTGGCGTGCGGAGAGTACAAATCATGGTTCCAACTTCCAAGGAGAGGAGTCCATGTTTCAACTTATTTTGATATGTTGCTGAATTCATGTTGGGTTATATTTTAGCTTTAATTTTAAGGTTACCAATTGAAATTTTTTTATAAAAAATATACAAAGTTTAAGCAGAAGGGAAAATAGCTCTCTTTTTCCACTGGACCAAACCATGATTTGCTCACTATAAACCAAAAAACACCCTTAGCTTTTGAGAGTCAGCAAAACACATTATTGATGACGACAGACAATTCAAAAATAATTTAGTTTCATACGATATCGTCTTATTAATTATTATTGTTTCCATGTTTGCCAGGCTTTGTCAAATCATGTTATTAATAGTATCAGATTTGGACTAAGTGTGGCCTTGATACAACATTTTCAGGTGAAAGAGATATACAACTATACACAGGATGACTTAGTTACAGAAGATGTTTTATTGCTTGATTGCCAAAAAGAGATTTATGTTTGGATTGGCTTACATTCAACTGTCAACTCAAAACAAGAAGCTCTCAGCCTTGGATTGGTAAATTGTCTACTTTTCACTTATGATCTTTTTAAATATATTTTTTCCTGAACTGATAGCCCATATGCCAAAATAACACTTAGAATTGTGAACTTGACAGTTAACACTGCTTCCTTATCCAAAGCTATATTAAAGGCATTTTGTCTGTTAATGGTCATTTCACTTGGCCGTTTATATTTCCTATACATTATTCAATGTTCATTGCTACTTTATTATACCTTGTAATTATTCTAATTTTTCTTTCGAAACATTGGACTTTAACCCTCTTGGACTCTGCTATCGAATCAGCTTTAGTTCTTCAGTAAAAAGGAGTCCTATTGGTTGCGAAAATAAATTTTCTTCAGTGAGTTTAATTATAATTCGTAGAAAATAATTTGGATAGTTTTTTTTCCACAGTTTATTATTAATTGTACGATAGCCGTGTGATAGGAAGTAATTCTTATTTCTCTATAAGATGAGGTCAAATTTTACACTTTTCAGTTTAATATATAGACTTAACATTTGGTGCAGTATTTTCTTCTCACAATTGAAATTGTAATGAGCAGAAGTTTCTTGAAATGGATGTTCTTGTTGAAGGCCTCTCTCTGGATATTCCTGTTTATGTGGTAACTGAAGGTCATGAACCATCATTTTTCACTCGTTTCTTTTCATGGGATCACACAAAAGCAAATGTAAGTCTCATTTCTGAAGAGTCCAGTTTGACAGGACTGAAACTTCAAAAGACTAGAGGCAATTCCCTGCCACTTTATAGATCATGCTCTGGTCCTAAATCTGATAAACTATTTTAACTGAAATGTGGTTGTTACAGATTCTTGGCAACTCCTTTGAACGAAAACTTGCAATTCTGAATAGAAAGTCAAAACCTTTAGTAGAAGTAAGTGACTTCCTGAACATATGTTTCTGTGAATTTTTGGTCTCGTCCTGAAAATTTTAAGCTGAGTTTTAGATAGCTTTCAGTTTTATTCCTTTGGCTTATGTGTCTTTCATCACCTTCTTAATCTACTATTCAGGGACACAATAGAATCCCATTGAAAGTCAACTCTAGGGAATCTACCTCTAATGGTCACAGAAGCATTTCTATTACACCCAGCACCCGCGGAAGAAGTAGTTCACCTGTACCTGGTGGTGCCGGCTCAGATTCTGGGCAATCAGGTGATCGGCTTCTTTTGAGCGCTGACTTGGTATCCAAGAAGCTCTTCGAAGGATCTCCTGCCAACAGCAGTGCTGGTAATAAGAATCCTTTTTATAAACAACAAAGTCTTTTCCCACCTAATATGGTTCAACGTGGATAAAAATAATGCTAGTGTCTTTCATAAATATATTTATGTTTAGCCCATATATATTTAAATCTTTTTTTAATAAAAATATTTTAAGTTTCTTTCATCAATGTTGTAATTTATTTAGTTCTATGTTGGGCTATATGGTGCATACTTTTTGCTGATGACATCGTGAAGAGAGGCTTTAGAGGTGTACAGTTTTGCATAAGCCGCAATAAGACAAAAATATATGAAATGTAAGTTAAGTAGGAGGAAGGGAAATATTAACACAAAGCGATTCAAGTATCCTGGGTGTATTATTTAGAAAAATAGAGATAGAGAAGGATGTATACCATAGGATTCAAGCAGTTAGTCAAAGTAGCGAAGTGTGTATAGATTTATATGCGACAAAAAAAGGTACTTTTAGAACTTAAAGAGTAAATGTTATCACTCTACTATTAGACCATTTATGTTTTATAGAATGGAGTGTTGGGCGGCAAAGGGTGGGCATGAGCATAAGCCAAGATGAGGATGCTTAGATTGATGAGTGACCATACATTTATAAGAGAAAAAGTTAGAGTAGCATTTATTGTTAAAAAATGTTGGAATCTCGTCTTATGTGGTTTGGATATGTAGGGAGTAGACCAGTAGAGCATTTAGTTAGGAAGGTGGATTAGATGGAAGATAGACAAGTGACGAGAGGAAGAGGAAGACCTAAATAGATTGTACATGAGGTGGCCAAGAGAGACCTAATTTATTTATTGTAAAGAAGACTTCATAATTATTCTGTTGTCCAAAGTTTAGGTATGAATTTTAACCATTTGAACAAGTGGGACTAAATTTGGTGTATTACTTGAGTAAAATAGATATTTCTCACTGCTGTTGCCATCTACAAAATAAATTTTAGTATCTTGCAAATGGATTTCCGGAATGGCATTCAGTTTTTCACCTTTTTTATGATGATTTCACGGTTTATGTTTTTCTGTTCCCAGAACAAACAATGCCAGTTTCTGGTTCTCCAGGATCAGAATTGTGGTCCTCAAATGAGACTACAAGTATCATTCAGAAAGATAGAAATATTGATGGGGAGAATTTGATGGTACATCCTTACGAGCGGCTGAGGGTGGTTTCTGGTAATCCAGTAACTGGCATCGATTTAACTAAAAGAGAGGTATTTCTTGAACTGAAGAATTCTTGCAGCCAATTTTCTTATATTTACTCAACCTGTTCTTCTAGCAGCTTCAGATTTCTTTTCTTCCTGTTGAAGGATCACTGAGAAAAACCAAGAAGTGAAAAACTAAAAATGATAATTAAGTTCATTACACCATTCACTATTACTTTAAATTTCCATATTTTTTATTCTGTAGGTATTTTCTTCTTAGTCATTTTGATTTTCTTATGCTAAGAAAGTCTTCTTTTGACTATATATTCTGATGAAACTAGGCATATTTGTCCAATGAAGAGTTCCATGAGAAGTTTGGAATGCCCAAAACTGCCTTCTACAAGCTTCCTAAGTGGAAACAAAACAAATTGAAGATGTCCCTGGATTTATTTTAAGGCCAAGGTTTTTCAAGATAATCAAGATCATGGCCAAGAAAATGCTTGTATTTTCTTGCAACACTATATATAGCATGATAGGAATTTTCTCTTATGTTGGTGCATAATATTGAGGTTTTGGGTTTGAGTGGCTCTCTTTTTTCTGTGATGTACATGAACTTTTCCAGATACATATTCTTTCATTTTATCTTACACTCTATTTTGTGATGAATTGATTATGGTTGAGGTATGCGTATTAAGGCTTTCCCTTAATAGAAAAAATGCAAGTTTATGAGTCGAGTTTACATTTTAAAGTTTAAGTTTCTCGAATTAAGATAAACTTGAGTTTTTGGTGACTGAAATAAACTAAACAAAAAAAAATAAATAAATAAAACAAAGGATTTGCTTAAATAGAGAGACAGTTCCGTTTAAGACTATTATTAAACTCCTCTCAAGGTAAAGGAAGCTCCACATAAAAAACTTGGAACTTCTCGAGTTTGATTTCCTTGGTATAAAGCCATCTTCACTACTTTCTCAAATTAACTTAAAATAACAGCAATGTTAAGCAACGTTGTCCATCTAGGAGGATGCTTGTGAAGGAGTGTACAAGTGCATAACCTTGTTCTTCAGTATTCAAATAAAAAAGAGAGTTTATATCTATGCATTTGTAACTAAAAAATTGTTATATTAATATAACATTAATTGTGTCATGTCAATAGCAAAATGTACATTTTGATTATGATACTTTTTCTTTTTTGTATTAAACTAGTCACTTAGTCAGGAACATGCGTCACGCAAGCTTCATTACAAGATGATGACTTCCATTATTATCAAAACCTTCATAATGAAATGTAAATTATATCCAATGTTGTCAAGGAAATAAAGATCACATCATGTATTGAATATCAAAATTTTCTTTTATTTTTGAAAAAAAAAATTATATTGCATATGTAAATTAATAAATAAATGTTTATAATTCCAAACCAAATTACCATCGTTATTTTTAAATTATTTATCTATATTTTTTAATAATTTATCTATATAGTATATATCACTCTGCCTTCACCAGTTACCACATATATATTTTAGAGTAAACACCCAATTCAGTCCTTCTTCATTTTCACGAAGGACAAAGCGATCCTTATCCAAAAAAAAGATACTTCGACCCTCAACTTTTTTATTTTGGGACAATACAATCCCCATCCTCATAAAAAAAATTTCAACAATATAATCAATTATTACCACTATTACTACTACTTTCTTCATCCTCATTATTATCACTCATTCCTCTATTATTTTTATTGTGTAGCCATATTTTATCATCATCATCATTATCTCCTCTACCGTCATCATCATCAATATCAATATTATCAACATTAAAATTCTCTTCTTTCATTTTTTATTTGATATTATTTTTTCTTTAAAAAGTATTTGTACTACAATTACTTTTTTTGCGGTATCATTTTCATTAATGGTTTTTTTCACTTAACTACTATTGGTGAATGAATTTTTCAAAAATAAACTTCTTAATAGTTTATGGCAGTTTAAAATTCTCCAAAAAATACAAATAAAACCCTCATAAAATCAATTTTTATTATTATTTAACAGATTTTTTAACAAAAAAATTGTATTATTCCAAAATAAAAAAATTAAAAGTCGAAATATCTTTTTTTTTAATAAGAATCGCGTTATCTTTCGTGAAAATGAATAAGTACGGAATCAAGATGTGTACTCCATATTTTATCTTTTGTATGTGACTGTGTTGATAAGGAGGCCATAAATCAAATAACACCTTCAGTGCAAGTAGCAAGGAATAACACATTTGTTGACACAGAAGCCCTGGATGGAGCAGTGCCTTTAACACGATAAATAAAATAACTTGGAAGTTAATACTCAAATTTAAGAAGAATGGACAAAAATATGCATAAATTTTTACAAAGTAGATAGATATATACTTCAATTTTTTAATAAGGTATTTATATACATTAATATCAAATTTTGTTGTTATTTTTATCTTTTTATCGCTAGGATAATTTTATTGTAATTCTGTACATTGTGTGACATGATTCTTTTGATGATACAATAAAAATTAAATGATAAAAAAGATTTGTAAGTAATTTAAATTTTTAATTTTTTTTTAATTTATTTTGAACATAGTCCTAACAGCTATTTTTGAATTACATCCCTTGATTCACATCCACTTTTTAGAGAAGAAAGGAAAAGAACAAAAATTCTAAATCACTTGTAAATTTTTTTATATTCAAATTTAACATATTTAATAATTTATCATTTAGTTCTTAATGTGTTGTCATAAAAAAAGTCATGTCACACAATACATATAGTTATCTGGTAGTTATTACCACCTAAAAAATTATTCAAACAACAAAAAAAATAAAAATGACAACGGTATTTAATATTAGTATGTACAAATAACTTATTAAAAAATTAAGTGTACATCTATTTACTGTATAAAAATTCATATGTATTTTTGTCTATTCTTTTTAAAATTATAGTTAAAGATTATACTTCATAAGTTTAACAATATATTATGGTGCCTGTCCAAAAGAAAAAAAAATATATATTATGGTACTAATAAAACAAAAATTATAATAAGTAGTTTCAATTAATAAAGTATTAATACATACTCTATTAATAATTAAAATTAATAGACAACTTCTGAACTTATCGAGTATGATGTATAATCTTAATTTACGGTAAATATGTTTAATCATATTAATAAACTAATATTTAAGACTAATTAGTATATTAGTTAATTATGTATCTGCTATCAAATAGGTCTTTCATGTTGAAGGGCCTTTTATATGAATAAAGTTTTTTTTAAGGTATTATTCTATTCATTTTCATTAATCGGATCATGTGTTGAAGTTGTTTGTTATAGTAAATTCTAAAATGTTACATTTTAACAATTTTTGTATAATATTTTAGAGCGTTTAAAATTGTTCTGTAGATATGTATATAAATATAAAGATTGATTTAGAAGAATCTAAAAATATTTAAAGAAATATAATAAACTATATATTTATAATAAAAATTTTAGATAATCGATCTGGATTGTTAATTAGATTTAATCTTAATCATTTATTTAAAGAGTGGGTAACTATAAATAAGATGAGAGTTTGGATATGTAAGTAATTTGTACAAACATTTATACAGGAAAGTGTTATTTCTACCAAAATTTTATTTTTTATGTTTTTTTATATTTTTAATTTTCTTATTAAATATCGAGAATTAGGCTAATTTGGTCATAATTTAAGAATTTAGATGAGTCTAAATATCGATACGGTAGTGCTAAAGTGTGTTAAAAGTCATGACAATTCGGTATCAAAATAAGATTCGAGAAGCAGTACAAGTGATCCATGGGTATGACTATGTAGTATGGAGCATGCTGAAACCTAAAGAAAAAAGTGTAATTTCTTCTCAATGGAAAAGCGGAAAGGTTTGTTCTTCAATCGAGTCAAGAGGTAAGAACTTTGACGGCTTAGAAGAGATAGTTTTTTTGTTGGAAAATGTTTTATCTTCTATAGACGTGTGCTTTCAAATGATAGAACATATAAAAAAAAAACCTTTGAAATTCATATGTCTTGAAAGAATTAGATGTTTTTTCAAAAAAAAAAAACTCCAAATAAAAGATAAGTTTGAGGATACTTTGAAGCTATTCAAGAAAACTCAAATTTGGTTCGAAGAAATAAGGGAGATCACAAAGATTGATCTCCCAAAGTCAAAGGAATTCAAGAGCGTAAGGGACACTCAAAAGATACTCTGCAGTGTGTACTTTTATCAATTATTCGACCACCCCTTAGATTTTGAAGTACTTTTTCATTTGTTACAGGAACATGAGTCTCTAAGGCCTCCTTGTCATGTTCTATCATTTTTGAAAGGGCACATCTATATAGGATAAAACATTCTCCAACAAATAAATTCTCTTTTTTAAGATGTTAGAGTCCTTATTTTTTTACTCGCTTGAGAAACAAACTTTCTTATTTTTCCACTGAGAAGGAATAATCTTTTTTCTTTGGGTCTCACCATATTCTATAATCACACTAGAAGTTATACCTATAAATAACTTGTATTGTCTTTCGAATTTTACTCTGATACTAAATTGTCATAGACTTGCATACACTCCAATACTACTATATCAGTACTTAAACTTACTAAATTTTTTAGTTAAGACCAGATTAACTTAACCCTCAATATTTAACAAGAAAATTAACACTAAATAGCATAAGAAAAATAAAATTTTGATGCAAAATAATACTTTACTACACAAGTACTTGCATAGATGGACTTACACACCCAAATTTTAAATTGTCAATTTTTTTGTAGTTATTCACCTTTTAAATGAACAGTTATAATTAAATTTAATAAACAGTTTAAATTAATCATTCAGATTTTTATTACAAATATTTTATCTATTATGTTTATCTAAATTATTTTAGATTATTCTAAATTACCCTCTACACTTTTATACATATTTATAATTTTTTAGAATATTCTATGATGTTTTAGAATTTTTTAAAATTTTACAAAATATTTTAAAATGTTTTAAAATTATTCAGAATATTTTTAAATATTCTAAAATACTATATGAATAATATTGAATGTAATATTTTAAATTTACTGTGACATGTTGCTCTAATTAAGAGAAAAAGAATAATAAAATATATTAATTGACTAACATTTTTTGTTTGTAATTGTTTTACTACAAATATTAGTCTCTAATATTTTTCTACAAAATATCTCAATGCAAGAGGAACAATATCATAAAACTAATTATTTAAGAAGGATGACAATGTGGTACAATTTTCCAAGATGCTGACAATTATATTTTTTTTTAAGCCATAAGAAATTCATTGGCTAAATAAGACAACTTCCATGAATTACGAACCAGACAGAATTAGATTGTAAAAAAATACCGCATCATGATTTAAGCTTACTCTTAGCAAAATAAAATAAAACAGTTCAAAGTAAAAAATTGATCAAGTCGCATATATCGCTAAATTTAAAATTAAAAACAAAATAGTAGCCCCTTTTTTTGTTTCGATAATCCTAGACGTTTACTAATGATTAGAAGAAATTAGGCTTAATATAATGTCCAAAATTGCTAAAAAACTTGTCGCCTCATGGTGATAGGTTTTGGATTGCAAGTGCCTTTCGCTTTCTGGGTGTAAAGTGCATGCACCCATTAAAATCCAAAGAACGAATATGCCATTGGGCCGTATAAAATGTTCCATATCATGACATCAGAGTTCCGAATTTTGAAATATAAATGACCACACTTTGGTATCTGACTCCAAAAATATCAAAAAAAGTAAAAAATAAAATAAAATAAAATAAATAATAAATAGAACTGTGGTTATACTACGAAATTTNTATGATTAATTGAAATTTAAAGGAATAATTTACTAATCAGATTAATTATATATTTTTAGTTTTTAAATAAATTACATATAATATTTTACGTAAAATGAAATTAAAAAAAGTTAAAGTCTATATAACCTACCATTTTATTTATTACCTTGTTATTTATTAAAAAGTATTATACTCTTTATTTTTTTAGAATGTATTAGTGTTCAAAAATACAAAGTTACAAAATGACAAGTATTAAGACTTAATAACAATATTTTAGCTCTAGTCTTATTTTCTTTAAATATAAAATAAAGTTTTAAAAAATAACAAGTATGTATATTTTTTAAAATTCTGTTTGTTGAAATACCAATGACATCAAATGTGAAAAGAAAAATTATAACCACTTTATCCCTATGCCTTGTGATAACAAAATTAAGAATTTATTAAAACCTAAAACTATGTGTGAGATCTCTAAAGATGAAATTGAGTTACTCTGAATAAATCCTTTGAATGGTAACAAAATATTATATACTAAGTCAATTATCAATGTAGGCTCATTTTTTAAATTATTGGACTGCAATTTGTGTTATGTATTATTATGATACACCTGTGTATTTTACTCGCATACTAAAAAGAAATAGAAAATTATTGTCCACAATTTGTTAAAGACAACAGAAAAAGATAAAAAAATAAAAGAGCAATTATTGCGAGGATGTAAAAGAAAAAAATTGTGAAAGAGAGAAAATAGTAGGGGCGACTTGTTAAATGGTGGAGGCGACTTGATGTATGGTAGGGACGAATTGATATATGGTGGGACAATTTCTCAAGGAAAAATAAAAAATTTGAATAACAGTGACTACAAATAAGGACTCGGTCAAGACTTGGCATTCATTTTGTTGTTCTTCGTCCTGCTCCTCTTCTTCTCTTATCTGTTTTTGTTTTCTGATATATTTGTTGTTCTTGTATTTAATTTTAAAAAAAAATTAATGAGAAAAATGGGTGATAGAGTTAGTTTGAGAGTGTATTTTAATGGTCAAATTTTATTTTAGACATATAAAGATGTAAAATTTATGTGTGAGAATCTATGTGATATTGTTGTTCTTTTCACCATATTATTTGAAGAATTAAAAGGTTATAATTTGTGAAATGATAGATCCACAAATATTAAAAAGAGTTACTAGTGTTGTGTACAGGTTGTTACATGATACAAGTGGTCTATAGTAATTACTATTTATGCTAACTTGTTAAGTCTGTTACGTTTCCACTTGCCTTCCTTAGTAGCCATAATTAGTTGGGTCAAGTTGTATAGGAGTTAGTTAGAATTGTCTAACTATATATATCAAGCAGTTAGCGTTGTAATGGGTGTGACTCATCATTATTGTAAGTTTCACTTTTCATTCTCCTCCCAGTTTTCTCTGGCTCAGTATGCCTCTCACTATGATCACACGCAACTTTTCACATAGTGCGGTGAGCGTGGATCGAAGAGCACAAGAATTCTGACTGATGAGAGAGTAGCTTGTTCTTTGATTCACAAGCAATCGTTGTGATCGAAGAAGTAGTGACGGGTCCGACTTCGAAGTTGAAGCAGATTCAATGTTCTTGGTTTCTCTAATTCATCAAGTTCTTCGCCGATATTCCTTGATTCTTTCTTCGTTCTTCTCAGAATTCCTTTCTTTCTCATCTTTGATTCTTCTTCTCCTCTCTTGAATTCACACGACAGAATTTGATGAGAGCTCGGTCACTTTGCGATCTTAATCGTTTCTCCAGCATGAAGTGATGAGTTTCCGATCAACGAGATCAACAGAGGAAGGCTCCGAATCTAATCATCAGGTTTGTCGATTATGGATGCAAATCCAAATTCAAGTCCCGAATCGGAAGGCTTCAACCCTACCATGGACTAGGGATGCACAGACCCGGACCGGCCCGGCCCCGAAGGAATTTGGACCGCGAAGACCCGGACCCGAAGTGACCCGGGGTGGACCCGGGAAAAAAAGTGAAATCAAAAAAGGGAAGTGAAGTCGGGACCGGGCCATGGCTCAGGTCACCCGGACCCGGCCCGGTGGCCCGGCCAAATAAACATTACACACACACAAACGCGTTACTGGGCTAGGGCAACACAGAACACGCATCAATAATCACATTCACTGCCTCGTGCCTCCTTCAGCAGCTCAGCGCCTCAGCCCTCAGCCATTGAGGCTCACCCCCACACCCCAAGTCCCCACTCCGGCACTCCCCACGCCCCACTCCAGCTCTGGCAGTCGCCACTCCCCACGGCGCAGGCTGATTCGGTGACCCTGACCCCATCTTCTCTCCCCACGGCCCACTCCAAGTCTCGCGGCACCCAACACGCAGTCGCCGACTCCTCCCTTTCTCATCTCTTCACAACCCTCTGTGTTTCACCCCAGTCACCGCCGAAGCTCTTCGTACGGTGCTGCCCTGCTTCTCGGCGATGTTGCTCTGCTCTGCTATTCCTGCTTCCTCTGCTCTGCTCTCTTCTTCGATCTTCTTTTCAGGTCTTCTGCTCAGGTAAGTAATTAATTTTATTATGTCATTAATATTTTGATTAAGGATTAGGGTTTTTAATAAACAGAATTTGTGAATTTTGGTTGTAGGTGTTGATTTTCATTATTAGAACTCTGATTAGGTGTGTGTGGCTGTTGATGTGTGATTGTGTGTTTAGCTTATTTTTTGTTCTGATTCACTGTTTACTACGCATTCACATGTTCATATTTTGAGAGTATGAAGCAAAGCTTGGTTTAAGATGTTTAACATTGTTTGGCCATTTGTGACTCTTTCAAGTTGCATCATCCCCTGCATACAGGACAAAGAGGGATTGTTAGTGTAATATGGTGAAGAGAAATATTGGATATTGTATAATCCTTATTCCGCCTTCTAGTGTTTGTTTGGTTGATGATTAATTGTATGTAAGCATCTTTTTTTTCTTTATTGTATGATCATTTTTGTTTGTTTGGTTGATTGCTTGATCATTACTTGTATGTAAGCCATTTTATATGTTGCAGTTGAACTTGATCTTTGCCCTCTAATTCAGGAGATTTAACCATACCTTTAACTCCCATGCTAGGGAGAATATTACAAAGTAATCACGATTTATTAGTTGCATTTTAATAATTGGTGGCTATTTGATCTTCTTGTGTTACATTAAATGATTAAATGTTACAATCTCAATCCCTTCTATCCAGATACAATGATTAGATTAAGGATGTAATGAAAAGTGATAGTAGATAAAAAGCAGGAACGTAGTAAATAATATAAAAAGGAAAGAATCTGTTAGTGAAATTGGTGACACCCATTTGTGCTAACACAAGAAATGCTCATCGATTCCTTACAAGAATCTGTTATGATAATTAGTTACTGATTTTCTGGGTTTACTGATTTTGTACTGATTTCTAAATCTGAACCAGAAGCTAATGAAGAAAATTCTGATGAAAAAATGGAGAATCCAGAAGCTGCTCGAACAAGGGGAAAGAAATCGTATGTTTGGCAGCATTTTACTCAACTTCCGTTAACTGAGACAAAGGGACTGCACCAAGCTAAATGTAATCATTGCCAGAAAAAATACGGTTGTCATCCTACTAAACATGGCACAAATTCTCTAAATAAGCATTTAAAGAGTGCTCATAAGTGGATATTTACTAAAGCGGGGAAGAAGGGTACACTTCATGGGTACATGCCCAAAATTGAAGAAGAGGATCTATGCAATGCTTTTAGGGGTTATAACTTAGAAGATTGTAAGAAGTCTGTAGCTGAGTTTGTTGTACTTGATGAAATGCCGTTTAAAGTTGTCGAGGGGATTGGGTTTCGTAGGATGTTAAATCGATTTGAGCCAAGATTTACGGTACCATCTAGGATGACAGTCTCAAGAGATTGCTTTCAACTTTATTTAGATGAGAAGAAAAGGCTAAAAGAATGGTTGGCAAAGTCATGTGCTCGGGTTTGTTTGACAACAGATTGCTGGACATCAAATCAAAACTATACTTATATGAGCTTGACTGCACATTTTGTTGATGACGAATGGAAGTTACAAAAGAGAATTATAAATTTCTGTCAAATTGAGAACCACAAGGGTGACACTGTTGGAAGAGAAATCGAGAAATGCTTGAGAGAGTGGGAAATTGAAAAAGTCTTCATAATCACAGTGGATAATGCAACTTCGAATGATGGAGCTATTACTTATCTTCAAAGAAAATTAGGTGCAAGAGGTGGGTTAGTGTGTGGAGGAAAGTATATGCATGTGAGATGCTGTGCTCATGTTCTTAATTTGGTAGTGAATGAAGAAATTAAAGAGCAACACACTTCAATTGAAAGCATTAGAAATGCTGTAAGGTATGTTAGGTCCTCTCCTCAAAAGACTAAAAAATTTAAAGATTGCATTGAGGCTGAATTAATTGAATCTAAAAGTCTTGTGTGCTTGGATGTTCCAACTAGGTGGAATTCTACCTATCTAATGTTGGAACATGCCGAGAAATTTGAAAAAGCTTTTGATAGACTTTATGATCAAGAACCTGATTTTCTTAGATGGTTTGGAGAGGATAGTGGGGGAAAAAAGAAAATTGATCCACCTACACCCCTTGATTGGCAACATGCTAGGTTATTCATGGATTTTTTGAGAGTTTTCTATGAGATAACTTTGACTTTCTCATCTTCCTTACATGTTACATCTAACATATGTTTTCATGAAATTGCATCTGTTGCTTCTCAATTAACATCTTGGAGCCACAATCAATCTGATTTGTTAGGAAGTATGGCATGCTCTATGAAACATAAATATGATAAATATTGGGGACCAGTTGACAAATTTAATCCATTGTTACTTGTTGTTGTTGTATTGGATCCTCGGTACAAACTAGATTATCTCTGTTGGTGTTTGGAGGATGTCTATGATAAGGAAGTATCTACTAGCATGACTGGTGTTGTTAAACTCACATTAGATACATTGCATAAGTTTTATGAAAAAGAGGTTGTCGATGATAAAGGAAGGCTAGATGGTGGAAATTCAGCTAGTATTGTATTGGATGACAATATTAAAATCTCAGTTGGTGCCAAGGGCATTTCTAAAAATCGAGTGAATATGTGGAAAAAACAAAAAAGAGAGAAGGCTAATGCAGATAGCAAGTCAGATGTGGAGAGATATTTGGCCGAGGATACTGTGGAAGATGAGAATTTTAATATATTAACTTGGTGGAAAGTCAATGCTTCAAAATACAGGATTCTTTCTCTCATAGCCCGCGACATCTTGGGTATTCCGGTTTCAACTGTTGCTTCTGAATCATGCTTCAGCAGCGGTGGACGTGTGCTTGATGTCTTTTGTAGCTCTTTGTCACCATTAATGGCTGAAGCTTTGATATGCACTCAAACTTGGTTGTGCCCTTCTAAACAAGACGCTGGAGATCAAGAGTTTGATCAATTTGATAACAGTCAGAAGATTGTTGAAGGTACATTTATGATATCTTTATTATTTGTGACTTATTTATTTCAAGTAATAATCATTTATATGAAAAATGAGTTATTTTATATGTTTTGTAGGTTTCACTAATGCATCCACATCACAAGGAACAAGTTGACAACATTAATGGCTATTGATAGAGGATGATTATTCTTATGTATTGTAAACCTTAACATTTTATTTGTATTGACTTAAATATTATTGTGTTATTTGTATTGACTTTAGACTAATGCATATTATTGTGTTATTTGTATTGACTTTAGACTAATGCATATTATTGTGTTATTTGTATTGACTTTAGACTAATGCATATTATTGTGTTATTTGTATTGACTTAAATATTTAGTGTTATTAGACAATATTAGTATTGGACTATTGATTGTGATGATGCTTTGGTATTGATTGTGATTATGTTTTAATTTTGAAGAAGGGTTGGTTATGGCCCGGTTTTCACCCGGTTTAATTGTGACCCGAAAGACTGTTGGTTTCATTGGGTCTAGGGCCGGGTCCGGGTCTAATAAATAGACCCGGTCTATATTTCGGGCCAGGTCTGGGTCACCTAAAACCCGGCTTCACCCGGCCCATGTGCACCCCTACCATGGACATATGGCAATTCACAGCGTTCTTCAATCAAGTTGCGCAGATTCAAGGCCACATCAACAAGCAGTCGAATCCAAGTCAAGATCCTGCTAGTCCTTATTTCATTCTTCTTTCTGAAAATCCAGGTATACCTATCACTAATGTCACTCCCAAAGGTGCAAATTATGGTGCTTGGAGTAGGACTATGGAAAGGACTCTAAAGTCTAAGAACAAAATCAAGTTTATTGATGGTAGCATCAAGAAACCTAAGAGCACATACTCGATTTTTGAGGCATGGGAGAGATGTAATACATATGTAGTAGCTTGGATAAATCTCTCACTTAGTCCAGACATTTCTCAAAGTGTTCTTTGGACCAATATAGCATATGAATTGTGGAATGATTTAAATCATAGATATTACCAAGGTGATCGTTTTAGAGTTGCTGAACTAAACGAGGAATTGTATGCCCTTAAACAAGGTGACCTTACTGTTACTGCATATTTTGCCAAGCTCAAAACTATATGGGAGGAGTTTGATAATTTTAGACCAATTCCAATGTGTGCATGTGAGATGAAGTGTGACTATGGATTGGGAATTATCAGAATGCAAAGGGAAGAAGATAGAGTTACAAAGTTCCTTAGGAGACTAGGTGAACAATACTCCAATGTCAAGTCACAAATCATGTTGATGGAAGAACTGCCAAGTGTGAACAAGATTTTATCCATGATTACTCAACAAGAGAGAGAGCTCTTTGGCTTGGACACTACCTCAGACATTAAAATCTTGGCTAGTGCTGCCTTTTCCTCAAACACTGCAGAATTTTTTCAAGACAGAGGGAGAGGAAGAGGTAGAGGAGGTAGGTCTCAAGCTGGGAGAGGACAAGGAGGCCGAAGCAAGCTGCATTGTTCCTTTTGCAACAAAACTGGACACATAGTGGATAGTTGTTACAAGAAGCATGGCTATCCACCTAATTACAAGCAACAATTTGATAATCATAGCTTGTTGAGTTAAGAAATTAACTAAATAAATTAAGTGATGACAAATATTATTTTTGGGCAAAATAAATAATTAGTGTTGATTAATTATAATTACTTATTACTAATTATTTATTGTTGCAGGCCAAAACTCAATAGCCCAAATGAAATGAAAAGCAATCAGCAATGATGTTGGGCTGAAAGCAAAATTAAGAGCCCAAGAAAAAGAAAAGAAAGAAGCCAAAGAAATCAAAACGGGCTAAGCATATCACTACCCGATCCAAGCCCGATCTGACTTCAGAAAAGCTATTCCCTCCATCTTGATTCAACCAAAGCAACGTTCCCCTTTCTTGTATCTAAGTCAAATCAGAGTTTCAGAAAAGCAAGAGAGAGAAAAAGAAAGCTTATTCCATAAGCTTATTACCAAAGAAGCAAGAAAGAGAAAGATTAAGGTTGAAAGGCAGATTTCAAATCACCTAGTTCAAACCAAATCAAGCTTAGGTTAAAGGTAACTCATTTCCTCTTGCATACATCAGATCTTCATCTCTTCTTCCCAACTCTTTGTTCTATCCGAAATGGGATACAAAGGAAAGATAGTTTCTGCTCTTCTCTGCTGTGTATCCACGATCTTAAACATGACTTGGAGACCAAGTTGGTTTTCAAGGGCTAAGATTAAGTTGAACATTGAAAGATTTCTATGGTTGTTGTTTAATAGCTTTCGGTCAAGATGAAGAAGTCAAAGGCAAAGTTTCTAATCTGGGGATTAAGAAGAAAAAGTGAATTTGTGGATTGGTGAAGCTCAAGGCTCAAGGTGTTGACCTTGGAAGAAGGACCAAGGAACTGGCAAGGAGAAAAAAGAAGCTTGTTGTTCATTCAGAAAGTAAGGAGAGATAACCAGAGTATTGAGGTTTTGTTCTGAGAAGTGTTCTTTGAAAAAGTTTAACTAACTGGACAGTGTAACCTAATCAAAGGTGCATTCCACCAGTATGAAGAACGGAATCAGAGGCTAACTAATCTGGTTTTTCGCATAGCACAGAGGTTGTTGATGAATTCAATCTCCTTCATGTTTTACTGATTGTAATGTACTTTTCTATGTTTATCTTTCTGTAATTTCTTGTGAGAAAAGGCATTGTGAGAAAGCTCAAGTAAAAGCCATGAGTGGAAAAAGGCTGAGTGATACACGTGAGAGAAAAGCCTAGAGTTATTTTCTGATTTCTTTAGGTTGGTTAAGTGTCTTGTATCTTGTACCTGTTTGGTATCCCTTTCTTAGTTGGGTTAGCACTAAGAGTGAATAGTTAGGTGTTAGCATAGCCAATGTCAAGTTAGGTTAGAACTTGAGTGTGAAATTGGTGTATGTAATACTTTTAACTATAGTGGAAATTCCTCCATTGTTGTGGAGGAGACTGGACGTAGGTTGCATAGCACAAGGCAACCGAACCAGGATATATGCTGGTGTTAGTTTTTCTCTTCTCTGCTGTGTTCTGTTTTTCTGATATTCATGAGACAAAAATAGATTGCCTCATAAATTTCCGCTGCTGAGTACAAACAGAATCAGAATTAAAAGTTTGTTTAAAAGGGTTATAACAGCTACAAAAAGGAAGGCATAGATTCAACCCCCCTTCTCTAAGCATACCACAACCTTCATAGCTACAACAATTCAGCTTCACATGTCCTAAATTGCATGACAACAATTGATAACACTGAGGGTGACAATGAGAATCTCAATGAACAACATCAGATGGCTAGAAGTGACACCACAAGCACTGATTTCACACCAGAGCAGAGAGAAGCAATTTTTGGCACTACTTAGTAGGCAAGACGTGAATCATGTTCATAGCATTAGCCAGATGTCCACCAAAAATTCTCATTTACCTCATCAAGGTAAAATGGTACATGTCTTGAATTTTAAATCCAACATCAAGGCTCTAAATGTTTGCACTCAAAAACACAAGTCATGGGTTATAGATACTGGTTCAACAGACCATGTATCATATAACTTGGCTGATTTTCAAAATTATTTTAAAATTGATCCCATAATTGTCAGATTACCAAATGGTGCACTTACTACTAGCTGCATAATGGGGACCATTGTATTTTCTGACAATTTATACTTGACAAATGCATTGTTCATTCCATCCTTCAATTTTAAACTTCTCTCAGTCTCAAAACTGACTGCTTCATTACATTGTAAAATGAGTTTTACTGATGAAAATTGTAAGATACAGGATCTGCACACTTTAAAGATGATTGGTACAGCTAGCAATGTTGATGGTTTATACATTTTGTTCAAAGAGATCAAACAACTTCCTCATATCGCAGCATTTTCTAAAGGCAGTAATCAACAAGCTCCCAAGGAAAATACTCAAGAAAAATTATGGCATGATAGATTAGGTCATCCATCACATGATAGATTAGTTGCATTGAAAGAACAATTTGACTTCATTGATTGTAAAATAAGTCATGAGCCATGTCACTCATGCCATGTAGGAAAGCAAAAACGCTTGCCATTTTACCTCAGCTCTACTGTTACAACAAATGTATTTGAGCTCATACATATAGACATTTGGGGACCAGTTTCTATTCCCTTATTTACTGAAAAAAGATATTTTTTGACCATCGTAGATAATAATTCCAGATTTACCTGGACTCTCTTCATGAAAAGTAAGGCTGAGGCATCACAGTTGGTTAAAAATTTTGTTGTTTTTGCTAAACCTCAATTTGATGTAGTTGTCAAAATAATTAGAACAGACAATGGCCCTGAGTTTTTAATGAATTCCTTCTATGATTCATCTGAAATTATTCATCAAAGAACATGTGTTGAGACACCACAACAAAATGGTATTGTTGAGCGTAAGTATCAACACATCTTGGCCGTGGCAAGAACCATCATGATACATGCGCATCTGCCAAAAAATTTTTGGAGCTATGGTGTTGGACACGCAGTATACTTGATAAATAGGATTTCCTCCACCTTTCTAAACAACACTCTCCTTACCAAATTATTCACAAATCCTTACCTGACTTGTCCAACATCAAAGTTTTCGGCTGTTTGGCATATGCGACTAGTCTCACTCGGCATAGAGCTAAGCTAGATCCGAGAGCAAGACAATGCTTACACCTCGGATTTAGGGAGGGAACAAAAGGCTACTTATTGTTTGATTTACAAAATAGAGAGATCTTCATGTCCAGAGATGTACAATTTTATGAAAACCATTTTCCTTATAAAAATTCACAAAATATTCACATCTCCGAGGTCACACAACATACCACACCTGATCATCATAATGCACACATGTCTCATGATAACTTTGATTACAGTTTTTTAGAGGGCACACAAATTCAGGTTCTGGGCACAAATAATAATAGCAATGTTCACTCTAGCACTAACAATTCCCAGTTAGGTCCACGTGCATCATGACATAGTGACAATTTGGAACAAAATCATATTTTGCATGAGTCCAATGATTCTGATGATTTGATAAATTCTCCTAACATTTATGATCATTTTGATTCTGCATCATCTATAGACAATGAAGGAAATAATCTAAACCTACCCACACAAGAAATTACATTGCCTGACAATGCTGTGATAAGAAGGTCCACTAGAATCTCAAAACCTCCTGCATATTTGAAAGATTATGAATGCAAAACTATCAATAGTGCTCAATCTAGAAGCCAACTTTGTTTTCAGCGATACCCGATCTCAGATTTTCTATCATATGAAAAACTTTCTCCAATGCATCTCGCATATTCTCTTGCCATCCAAAATGTGGAGCCTAAACGCTATGAAGATGCAGTCTCTCAACCCTGCTGGCAAGAAGCCATTAAAGATGAATTGCAAGCCCTGGATGAAAACAAAACTTGGAGGCTAACTTCTTTACCACCTGGTAAGAAGGCAATAGGTTGCAAATGGGTGTTCAAGGTGAAATACCACCCCGATGGGAGTATTGAGAGGCACAAGGCGCGTTTGGTAGCTAAGGGTTTCACTCAAGTTCTTGGGGTTGACTATAAAGATACTTTTAGCCCGGTTGTTAAATTAGGAACTCTGAGGATAGTTTTGGCTGTTGCTGCTGTAAGAGGCTGGCATCTCAAACAGATAGATGTCAACACTGCTGTAAGAGGTATACATGCGGGTGCCTCAAGGATTGGATGCTGCACCAGGTCAAGTGTGTAAACTAGAAAAGTCTCTATATGGGTTAAAGCAGGCCAGTAGACAATGGAATTACAAACTCAAATCAGTGCTCACTGAGCTAAACTTCACTCAATGTAAGTCTGATTACAGTTTGTTTACAAAGGCTACATCGAATGGTTTCACTGCCATATTGGTGTATGTTGATGATTTGGTGTTAGCGGGGGATGATTTGAATGAAATTGAAGTTGTGAAAAAGGTATTGCATGATAGATTTCGAATCAAGGATATATGAGACCTTAAGTACTTTCTTGGGTTAGAAATAGCAAGATCTGAGAATGGTATTACATTGTATCAACGAAAATATGTTTTTGACTTGCTCAAGGATACCGGTTTTGAACATTGTATACCTGCCTCTACTCCCATTGACTATGGAGCTAAGCTAAGCAAGAGTGATGGAGACTTGCTAGCTGATTCTACTCAATACAGAAGAATCATTGGAAAGTTACTCTATCTTTCTAACACCCGGCCAGATATAAGCTATGCAATAGGAAAACTCAGTCAATTTTTAGAATCTCCCACCACTGAACATATGAAAGCTTCACATAGGGTGTTGAGATATATTAAAGGGTCACCAGCTACGGGACTCTTCTTTTCTGTGAATTCAGACCTTAATCTCACAGGGTTTTCAGATTCCGATTGGGCAGGCTGCCCTGATTCTAGGAGATCTACCTCTGCAGTCTGCATACTGCTTTTATCTTGGTCCATCCATTGTAAGCTGGAACAGCAAGAAACAACTAACAGTGGCTACTTCATCGTCTGAAGCCGAATATAGGGCACTTGCTTTTGCAACTAGAGAGGCTCAGTGGCTAAGCTACATTTTAAAGGACTTGGGAGCACCTATTATAAAGTCTATCAACATTTATTGTGACAACAATTCTGCCATCTACATTGCCACTAACCCAGTTTTTCACGAATGCACTAAACACATCGAGGCCGATTGTCATATTGTGCGAGAAAATTGCAAGAAGGCTTGCTACATCTACTGCCAGTTTCCACTACTAGTCAGGTTGCTGATATCTTGATGAAACCATTGGCATCTGGTCCTTTCCTCATTGCTCACTCTAAGCTTGGATTATTGGACATATTCTCGCCCAATTCTCCAAGCTTACGGGAGGGTGTTACATGATACAAGTGGTCTATAGTAATTGCTATTTATGCTAGCTTGTTAAGTCTGTTACGTTTTCACTTGCCTTCCTTAGTTAGCCATAATTAGTTGTGTCAAGTTGTATAGGAGTTAGTTAGAATTGTCTAACTATATATATCAGGTAGTTACCGTTGTAATGGGTGTGACTCATCATTATTGCAAGTTTCACTTTTCATTCTCCTCTCAGTTTTCTCTGGCTCAGTATGCCTCTCACTATGATCACACGCAACTTTCTACACAGGTATTCTGTAATAGTATTTGAAAGATTCTTACACTTTGAGACGAAGTATGTCACTGATGAAGTAGAGATGCAAGAAATTTTTCAATATATCAAAGTCGATCACAAGATTCCGTCATGAGCTATATGTTGAGTTTGAACACTTGGCTTATGGTGCTGAAGACGCCGATAGAAACATGGATTGGGAAGGTTACAATAATTAAAGCGAAGATGAATTTGAAGGCAACTATGAAATAGATGATTCAAATGTAGATGGCGACAATGTGAGTTAAGTCTCAAAGTGGTCTCTAAAGTTGTACTCGGGTCTCAAATTGATCCCTGAAGTTAACAATTACCCATATTCATCTTTAAAGTTGCACTCCGGGATCCAGAGTCGTCCTTCAAGTATTTTCCGTCAATAGACACCATCGAAAAGCTGATGTGGATTCGTCTCTGACACGCTGGCCAAGTACCGGCTAGCTGACATGGATTAGTAAACTTTTTTGTGGCAATTTGGTTTCTGAATCAAATTTAAAAATCCTAATCCCTAAATTTCTCTTCTCTTGTCTTCCCTTCTCTTCCATACCCAAATTTCAAAATTCTACTTCTGTACTTACTATCAATTTCCATTAAATGATTTTATTGAAAACATGACAAGCTGTATTTAGTTCCACATGCTTCAGAATCTAGATAAAATAACGGATTTCATAACTCAATGTCTCAAACCATTCACAACCATACAATACTAAAAAATGATTGAAAATCCTCCCCCACCCATTACCCTAAATCAAGGACAAGTAATTTGGATTAAAGCACTAAGTTTGCAAAAATCAAGCAGTTACTCATAAGATTAATTATTTCTAAAAAGTGTCTTAACTATTTTAATTATTTCTAAAAAGATATGCAAATGAAAAGTACCTTAGAGCTTCCCATAGACATCTGGTATTGCTATTAGGCATGCATATTCAACTCAGAAAGCATATTCCTTGTAAATTATATCCACTCCAAATTCGGATAGAATATGCACATTTTTAGTAGTTATAATTACTCTATTTCTTGTACAAAGTGACTTTATAATCAATTCCTCTAGTTCTTCTAATTGATTGACATTGTCAGAAATTATAAGAACCTTCAAATTATACAGCCTACTTGTTACAATCTCGAATATCTTAAAAGAACTATACATTTTTAGTTTTCCTCTGTTAAGAGTTTGGGAAAGAATTTGCTTTTGAACTGTCATAGCACCACCATTTTGATATAATTTGTTTATATTTTCAATAAAATAATAATGTTCAAACTGATAAGAAATTCTGTCATACAAGACAGTAGCAGGAATTGTTTTGAATTGACATAGCACCATTAAAAATTTTTTGCTATCATATAAGAATTTGTTTTTTAACAATGTTTTTAGTTTCATATAACAATAATAGTAACATACTAAGAATTTTGATAATAAGCCAATCAGAATCTGTGATGAACCGATGGTTGAATGAGGAATAAATAATTTCAAATTATTAGAAAAAATCAAATATTAACTAGTCACTAGATAGAATATGCAAATTAAAATAATAATAATTTCAACAATAGATAAATGCATTGCACAAGAATAAGGGTAGATAATAATAATTTCAACAGTAAATAAATGTATTTCAACACTAGATAGGATATGCAAATTATGATAACTTGGCAGTTCAATTCTTAAATGGGAGAGAACTTGGCAGCAACAATAACAACAAAGTAAAAAAATGCAAAATCAACACAATATAGATAAATAAACACACATGTCCTAACAAAAATAACAAACAACACCATATTTAACGGCTAAAAAAGATGGACTCAGAGAACTGAAGAAATAACAGAGAACATCAAAATTGATCTTTTTCTTTTCCAAACCCTTACCTTAACAGAGACAACGCGGTCAACAACCCAACACAGTAGCGACGACGACGATTGTGCTCAGTGGATCGGAGGCAATTCGGTTTCTCCGTGAGGAAAATATTCGGTTTCTTATACTGCTGTCATGTAGGATATTTCATTAATTATTTAACTTTGATCTCACAGTGAGACTAAATTGAAGCTAAATGAAATTTTTTTAATTTAAATAGGACACTTTAAACCGTAAGGACCAACATAGGATTACATCTAAATATAGGGAACAATTTAATACTTTGCCCTTTATTTTATAAATTTTGTAAAAAATAATAATTTTTTTATAAAACCAAATATATTTTTTATTTAATAATTTATTAGTGATTTTTTTATACATGTAACAAACCTTGTTTATGAAATCATAAGACGTCAATTTTTTGTGGAAAGGGACCCTCACCCATGAAATAGATTGATGGCCTACATGTTGAAAAGTTTATTTACATGGAAACAAATCTTCACAAAATTATTGTTAGTAACGTTTTGGGCGTGGAGTTATAACCTCCACGAAACTCAAAAACTTGACTTGGTAAACAAAAACTAAAGAGTTAATTTTTGTAATTATTTTATGAAATATAAAACACATGCACACTTAGACTGTGTAACATTTGAATATTGTTATAATATCAAGAACTATTACATTTAAGAATAATTATATGTTACTTTCATATCAATAGTTTTAATACGTATTTAATTTGTATGACTGTATACATTATTATTAGTCTAAATAATTTTAGATAGATATTTAATTATATATTATTATATCATATAAAAATATTTGACTGAAAAAGTTATTAACTTGAAAATTCATACGAAACAAGAAATTAGTTATCGATTTTTAGCCGATGAATATTTGAGGATTATGTCAAGTGACCTCAAAAAATTTAGATAATTATTTAAAAAAATATATAATTAGATAATAATATTAGAAGAAGAATTACTACCCAAAATTAAATTAAATTAAAGAACATTTGTTTCTATGGTATCCTAAAATCCTAAGATTGCCTCTAAAATGGATTTAAGATACACAATTTTTTTTTTATATTTAACTTTGTACTGTTACCTCAATTAAAATATTTGATTGAAAATTTCATTAATTTAAGACAAACAAATAATTATTAAGAAAACGGATATAATAATGAGGATAGTCCTAAAAACACTTATAAAATACGGATTCAAGATACACAGAATTTGTTTGGAATAAGTAACATACCTACATAGATCCTTACATAAAATTTGGGTGTTTCGGAGAAAGATGCAAAACATAAACAAATTAACAAAACCTTAATTAATTTCCAAACACAAAAGCCAAAAACAAAAAAATTATCTTGTTTTAAAAGCATATACCGTATTCTTTTGTGCTCCTCTTTATATATCCCTCAAAAAAACCAAACCAAACTAAGCAAAGTAACCCACCCACCCATACCAACTTTTTGAATTCCCAATTTTACCCCTTAAACCATTCACAGGTGAAAAAAGGGAAAAAACAGAACAATCACCGGTCACCGGAGAGATGAATCTCCGGCGATCCCCTTTCCCCCTCCCCACCCTCCTCCTTCTCTTCCTCCTCCTGTCTCCCATCTCAGCCACCACCACCGCCAACCTCCACCGCAAAAAAACCCACAAAATCAACGGCCCAATCAAGACCGTGGTGGTCCTCGTCATGGAGAACCGCTCCTTCGACCACGTCCTCGGGTGGCTCAAGAAGACCCGACCCGATATCGACGGTCTAACCGGAACCGAATCGAACCGCATAACCGCCAACGACCTCTCCTCACCTTCAATTCCCGTCACCGACGACGCAATCTTCATCGATTCGGATCCCGGTCACTCCTTCCAAGCGATTCGCGAACAAATCTTCGGCTCAAATGACACGTCAGCAAACCCCGCACCAATGAACGGTTTCGCGCAACAAGCAGAGAACCAGCTCAAAGGAATGTCGAGAACCGTTATGAGCGGGTTCAAGCCGGAGCGGCTTCCGATTTACACTGAGTTGGCGAACGAGTTCGGCGTTTTCGACAAGTGGTTTGCGTCGGTTCCCGCGTCGACTCAGCCGAATCGGTTCTACGTTCACTCTGCAACCTCGCACGGTGCCATGAGCAATGTGAGCAAATATAATACACTATTTTTTTTCCTTTTTCATAAAATTTCCATTTCTATTTATAATTAAAACAATACCGTATGGTATTCAATACTCGTATTCGTATTTGTGTAACGTAGGTGAGGAAGGACCTTATTGAAGGGTTCCCGCAGAGGACAATCTTCGATTCGCTGAACGATAACGGACTCACGTTTGGGATTTACTACCAGAATATTCCCGCCACTCTGTTCTTCAAGTCGCTCAGGAAGATCAAGAACGTTGTCAATTTCCATAGCTACGCCTTGAAATTTAAGTGAGTGATGTTTTTACTCATTCGTTAGGGTTTAATTTTGAAGTAGGAAAGTTTGTTCCTTGTTTTTGGTACGGTTTCTTATTTTGGGGAGAAAAAAACGTTTTTTTCACAGTGGATAAAAAAGAAAAATGATATATTTTTTACTTTAAAAATGTCCGAGACATTTTCTTATGATAAACATCTTTTTTTTTCCTTGAAGCTAAATTTATTGTATTTCTTAAATTCCTCTTTAATTTATTAAATATAGAGCTTAAAATGCTTGATTTTCTTTATTAAAGTGTTAGAAATATTTTTAGGTATATTTGTTAATTGTTAGCATGATATACTATTTTAAGGATTGTAAGAAATTAACTTTGAAAAATATTTGATTTTTTCCCCAAAAAATTATTGAGCTGAGGAGTCTTTGATTATAAGCTATTTACTCGATAGTAGTTGAAATTGAACTGTGAGTTTGTGATAGGGAGATTAGTACAAACTCAAGATTCAACTGCAATTAATAATTTAATATTTTTACATTGGCAATGCATAAAAGAGTAACTCCATAAATTTTTTCATAGAAGATCCAGACTTGTATATCGATATTAATATTATTATGGATTATTAAAAAAAGTAATTTATTTTAGATTTGAAACAATTCAGTATTTTATTGTCTTTTTTATTTTAAAATATTCCTCGAATAATAAATTTTCACAAGTTTGATTTACTAGGAAACAAGAGGAAGGACGGTTTAATCTTATTCGTAAGTTATATTATTTGGAGGAGTAAGATTTTCCCAATTCATGTGTTATTATTAATATATTATATATATTGAAAAAAAAAACTAAAGTTTTGAATAATGAAAAGTAAGGTATTCTTGATATATATATATAGAAAGTTTATTTGGTCAAAAAATTTTAAGGTAAACAAATTTAGGAAAGAAATTGTTTTTCAAGAATTAAATCAATAATATATCCTAAATTCTTATAGAATTAATATTATTCTTATAAAATAGATAAATAGATTAATTACAATAAATTATTTTCATAAGAAGTTAAAACCGTAAAAATATATTTTTAGCTCTACATGCACTAGTGTGTCATTTAATAGGTTTAATAATTTAGTGTGTCATTTTCATTTTTAAAATTAAAATTGTGAATATTTTACTAGATGTGCATGAAATTATTCTTAAAAAATTAATATAATTTGCACCATTATCTAGTAAAAATCAAGAAACTTGTCAATAGGGTCTCTCTGTATGTAATTGCTCATCTTGACATGATTTTTATGATTTCTATTAGATAATACTGTTGAAATATTTTACGCGCATGAAAATTTGTATAAAAAACTTATTTTTTTTTCCAAATAATATATTTTATTTTTTTGAAAGAGTACATGTTCCTAAACCATTTATTGCAAAATATGCTCTAGGTCCCATGCTAAGAAGGGGAAGCTTCCAAATTATGTGGTGGTGGAGCAGAGGTACTTTGACGTTAAGCTTTCCCCAGCAAACGATGACCACCCTTCGCATGATGTGGCAGAGGGGCAGAGGTTCGTGAAGGAGGTGTATGAGATCCTCAGGAAGAGCCCTCAGTGGAAGGAGATGGCAATTCTGATCACATATGATGAGCATGGAGGGTTCTATGACCATGTGCCTACCCCTGTGGAAGGTGTCCCTAACCCTGATGGGATCATTGGGCCTGACCCTTATTACTTCCGCTTTAATAGGTTGGGTGTCAGGGTCCCTACCTTCTTAATTTCCCCTTGGATTGAAAAGGGTACAGGTCAGTTTTGTAACTTCTGAATTATGGAATATTTTGTTGGTGCATCATTTTATGGGGTGGTGTTTTCTTAATTATTGCTACTTTTGGTTGTTCTGAATTTTTAGGATGTTTTCTTTCAACTTTTTCTAAATAGTGATTATGAAATTTTAATTTTGCGTTATAAAGCCTAAAGTTTTGAAAATAGATTTATTGAGAAGCTGTTCTTGAAAACTTATGCTATGAAGTAGAAAACAATTTTGTTTTAGATTTTTATATTTTTAATTTTTCTGAGAAATATATGGAAAAAGATTTTTCCCCCTTTAAAAAACTGAAACAAACACACCATTAATGTCATCCAGTGACTTAATTGGTTTGGATGGATTAAATTGAATTGAATCGTAATGACTGTTAATGAGCCTGATCTCTGCAAAAAATCATGTCAGCTGGTAAAATGAGTCGGAACCAATTCGCCAGCTCTGCGGACTTCGACTTGAAAGAGTGGGCGAGTTCAATAAAATTATAAAAACATGGCTTGTTTAGAAGTGGGTAGTTTTGGCTCGGGTCGGATAACTCACAAGTTAGACGGGTTTGTACCGAGTGGGACAAGTTGGCCCATTTGGCCTTTTCTGTTTGTTTGTTTAGCTTTATCTTTGTTTTATTTCTTTAAATAATTGCATATGGTGATGACTGATGATGGTGTTGATGAAGTAAATAAAAAGAATTATGGTAGTGGTATTAGACTATTAGGTGAAGAAATGAATAGTGTGCAAATTTTCAGCTTTCATTTTTTTTAATATCTCCCGGTTTTTGTTTTTCTGGAGTGGAGTACGTTGAAAGTTTTTTGCCTTTGCTGCATTTGACTTTAGTGACTTTGGCTTGTCACCAATTTATTTTTTAATTGTTAGTATGGAAAATCCAATGTAGAATGGGATATTTCTTTGTACCTTAGGGACAGCTTGATCTATACTTTTCATGGTGTACAGATGTTTAGGTTTATCTGTTTGATGATGGTATTTTGTAGATATAACTATTTGTTTGGCATAGTTCTACCTCTATGTACCTTTAGACTTGGTTCAATTATACTTCTGCTTGAAGCTGTACAAATTTTTAGGTTTATCTGGTTAATGATGGTGGCTGTAGACATAATTATTTAGTTGGGTTAATTCTATGTACCTTAGACTTGGCTGAAATATACTTTTGCATCAAATTGTACAATTGACTAGTTTTCTCTCTTTGATGATTGTATTTTTGTAGACACAAGTATTTTATTACTTATATGGGACTATGTACTTGCTTTGGTTTAAGTCATTTTGGGTCTTTGCATAGGATTTATAATTATATGGTGTGTTGGCAGATCTAAAGAGTTTTGACATACAGATTTTCTACTGTTGCGTGAATCTAGTCACTTTACAGTTGATGGGAAAATTTTGCATTACTTTGAAATTATGTACTGAATTTTATACTTCTATGTGCTTCTGACATGTGGTACTGAGAACTAATTTTGGTCTTCTTTGTGTATACTGATTAATTAGTTTAGATCCTTATCCTTCCAAAAGGTTGGATCTATCAAACCACTTTTCTGTTGATGCAATAACTGTACTTGGATAGTCATTAGCTGTGCCTTGTAACCCAAGTTTTATTTGTTTTGACAAGTTTAACTCTTGTTTAGAGGAGTTTTTAAGCATAAGCTGACACTTAATTGTTTGGCAGTGATTCATGAACCTGATGGGCCAACACCAACATCTCAATATGAACATTCATCTGTTCCTGCCACAGTAAAGAAGCTTTTCAATTTGAACTCCAATTTTTTAACAAAAAGAGATGCCTGGGCTGGTACCTTTGAAAAATACTTCAACATTCGAGATACTTATCGTGATGATTGTCCAGGTTTGTCTCTGCCTTTTTTATTGTTTCATCCTACACAGTGAACTTGGCACACTGTAGTGGTAGTAAAATTAATCTGTAACTAGTTATAGTCTGGACTACCCATTAAAGCAACATTTTGATGGGCTCAAGATACTTGTCCATTTTGTGTGAATATGATGAATATCTTATTAGCCCTCCTTGATCTTGTTCTTTTGCTGGTGGGTGGGTTAGTTAGGCTGTGTTTGGTTAGTGGGGGGAGACAGATAGGACACAAACATAGAGACACAAGAGTGATAGACTCAGCTGGATGGTGATGGTGGTGGAGGAGGAAGCAGCAGCATGGAGGAATGAAAAGGAAGGAAAATGTAGTAGGTGTTGGTGATGATGATGGTAGAAATGCAATTTAGAATTTTTTAGGGACAAAATTGTAATAAACATTTGTGTCTCATATCCGGTTTTTGCATCTCACCATTTTGAAAAGAACATTGAAGACATGTATGCATCCACTTGTGTGCTCCTATGTCCATAAAAAATCTATCTCAACAAATAAATGGCGGACGGGTACCACCGCATTCATGTCTCTGGTAGACGTAGACACTAGACACTAACCATAGACAATCTTAGGTTTTAGGCTTGCAATGGACAAACAGCTTTTTCTTCCAACAGAGTCTCTAATGTGTTATGAAGAGGCATTAAGGCAATACCAGCGATTTCTAAATCCAGTCCTGGAAACTTCCTGTTTGTCTTTTTGCACTAATGGCAATATTAAATGAGTAAGTTTCCGCTTTTGGCTCTAGCTCAGAAGTGGTTTTGTAAGTATTGTGAAGAGCAAATGGTGCAGCTTTACATACAATAATCCAAAACATATAATACAAATATTGAGCTGTCTCAACAGAAAATCATATCAAGAGTCGGAGACAACGAAAAAGTCTAATATCTCCAGTTTTTTTTTTTAAATATCTCCAGTTTTTTTTACTTTTGTGTATAGCAAATCAGATAAAAAAAAGTATATGATAAATGGACATTTTACCCTCGTCGGGACCAATGTGGACTTCTGACAAAAAGTCGACCTGGCGGCAGAGCGACGGTGGTTGTGGGGGGTAGCGAGTCAAATATTTTCCGTGTTTTATGTCTACTGACCTCACTTGTTGGGAATATTGGAAGTACATAAATTATTTGGTATTCCCGTTTATGGCTGTTGTTTTGTCATCATCCATATCCTAGTTCCTTTTGAAACTAGTCATATTCTTGATATCCAAATTTCAAGGTTTTTATTAACACTATTTGTATTGTTGTCTTCTACTTGCAGAGACACTTGCGGATGTGAGTAGTGATCTAAGGCCATTCGGAGCAAGGGAAGATACAAGTCTCTCAGAGTTCCAAGTGGAACTGATCCAGCTTGCATCTCAGCTCAATGGTGACCATGTACTCAACTCTTATCCAAACATTGGCAAGACTATGACAGTGAGAGAAGCTAACAAGTATGCAGAAGATGCAGTGAAGAGGTTCCTTGAGGCTGGAAAAGCTGCTCTCAAAGCTGGAGCTAATGAATCAGCCATTGTCACAATGAGGCCTTCACTCACTAGCAGAGTTCCTGTGGAAGCTCACCACGGTGGTTTGGAATCTTACTGATTCTTTTCACAAAATCAGCTGTAAATATATGTATTAAAACATGTTAGGTTTTAGATTCCATGTTAAATTTAGGAAAGGGTTTTTGGGGAGAAGGGGGGATGCAAAAATGGGTTCTGAAAGTGATTTTCTATTTAAGAACATTGACTAGTTAACTGATTAATGATGCTCAATATGAACAATCAGTTATTGGCCCTATTAATCACTTTGATGGTTGATTGTTCTTGAATTGAAGGAACATTACTGTGAACGAAATCTTAAATTTATACTATGTGGTTCCTAGGTAAGGCTGGAGATAAAATTTCTAGGAATATATTGTAGTGGCTAGAATTATAACTTACTAAGCAAAAACATTATGTACTGTGCGTAGTGTTATAAATTTATATGAAGCTTTAATGTTAGAGGAGCTTATTGTTTATGCTAAATTTGTGATATATTTAATTTTGTTATTCTTATAGGGCTTAAGTTTGTGATACATTGCACGGGCTTCTATCCAATTATATGAATAGAACTATGCATGCTAATAAAATGCCTAATGAAAATTATATTAAAAAAAAAAAACTTATAGTACTGAAGAAATTATATTGTTGAGCAAGAGAAATGAAATCGTAATAACAACAGACAATTTGCAATCCTTGCAAGAACTAAAATATCTGCGCTTTTGGCTTCCGACTGCAGTGGCCTATCGAAGCCTGAAATGTATAGGAGGACTTGCAAGAAAGCAAAGGTCACATGAACTCAGGTGCCAGCTATGGATGCAACCTTAACTAGCTACTTTAAAGGGAGAAGAGGGGATTATACACATACTGTCAAGGCTTCGTGGTATAATTACAAATGCTGGTCCACGAACTCATGAAGTCTATACTCTATAGGAACATCCAGTTCAACCAACAATATGAAAGCTATTGATGTAAAATAGTAGACTCTAACTCTATTATGGCAATTGGGCTGTATGATGATGTAAACTTTTATGCTGGTAGAAAGCTAATTCTAGTAATCCGAAAGGGTGGTAATTTTGGTATCTATTGAGAGTTTAGAAAGCAGAATATGTGGTAATCTTGAACATTATGGTGTAATTTCTTTGAAATTTTATTCCATTAATTTAAAAAGATTATGTTATGGGTACACTAAAATCAATCATCAAAATTAACCACCAGTACAAAATACATATTAGAATATAAATACATATATGAAAAAAATATTTTAAAAATAAAAATTTCACCAAAAATCTTCTCAATATCCTATATTTTACCAAAAACTTTGAATTATTTATCTTTTTTTTGGACGGTGCCTGGCCAACAAGGGCCCAGAGCACTACAAACGGACGGACCACCCAGCACCCACCCGACCCGGATATCATTTGCAATCAGTTCCCGTAGTCCGCCGTTCCTCCTTTGCTGCCGATTCAAGCTCGAACCCTGGCCACCCACGTCTATTGCCTACATACAACTTAATCCCGTTCCGGTTCGGTGCAAACTCCGCCGGAAAGTCTCTTCTATTCCTACCGAAGCTCTGCCGCGCATCTCCGACGAGATCGTCCCCTCTCCATGGCCTTCTCGAGCTTCGGTTTGCTTCTGCTCTCTCCGATTCTATGTTGTATCAAATTCTGTTGAGCCGGCGCGCAGTCCACCTCCGCGTAATCCCGGTGGTTCCAGGTTCTCCTCGCCGCTTCCCACGTTTGGAAAGTTCATCCACGCCTCCTCTGTATTATTTAGGTTTTTTTTTTGTCATGGTCTGTATTATTTAGCTAAAGACAGGTAAAATAATAATAAAAAGGTTCAGAAGTTAGTGGGCTTAGCCCAATTCAACATTTTCAGGCATGGCCCATCTCATGGACAGGTCTCGATTTTTCTCGCATTTTTCCTTTCTTTTTCACACACTATTTTTGTTCTCACCATTCTCTTTTTTGCAAACCAATTCTTTTCTCCATTCCTGTTAAGCCACACCGTTTTCAAGCCTTCACTTCTCAGTTCTCAGCACAGGTTAGCTCAACACCGCTTTTTCTTATGTGTTGCACGGCAAGATTTTCAATTTTTCATGTTCATGTTCATTTGTTTCAGCATAGTGATTTTTGTTCAAGCTTGATCTCTGGATTAAGCAGTTCGTCATGTATGTTGTTAGCATTTCTTTTATTTAATTTTTTTGTTTAATTTACATGAATAAAGAAAGAAAATTCAAATTTGATGCTTTTACAGAACGGATATCGTTGAAACAAAGTGAAAATTGTATAGGTTCGGGTTTTTTCGGTGTTGCAGCTGTTAGTGGTGTGTACTGGTTTAATGGTGATTTTCACTATTAAGGGGGCTTTAGAGTAATTACGCTGTATTAGGACTTATTTTTGAAAATATGGTTGGGTTTTCTTTGTTGTTGTCATGGGCTCATAGCTTAGAGAATTTATTCAATTTATAATATCAACCATGGCAACATCATCATTTCAATCACAATAATGATAGATGATGATCCGGATTTATGAATTTGAATGTAAAAGATTTGGGTTGCAGAGAACTTAAGTTCAATGCGATTTTGTTTATTTTTGCTTAATCCTCTTATGATGATATTTAAATTTGAGAAATTCAAATTCAAACCATAAATTGAACTACTTAATGCTGTATCCATCATTATTCTGATTCTACCTTTGTTTCATGTAGGATTTGACCTATGTTATATATATGGTTTAATAATAAGTCATTGTTTTGCATAAATATTTTATTGTGAAACAAAACTAAGTAGTTCATAAGCTTTGGTATTAATGCTTCTCAGGCTTTCAGCTTGCTAGGCCTGAGACATTAGTTCTGACTCCTCGCACTTCATATGTTCTTGTGATATTAATCTAATGATTAAGTTGCAAAGTTGTATACTGTGGTGTCTATAAATAATTGAGCTGGTATATTTGTTACTTCCAGCGATGTACAGGCAACTCGTTTAATAGTAATACTAATGGATACTTGACCTGTCACTTTATTTTTCCGGGATGTCAGCTAGATAAAATGGAAGTTTTATATATGTATATATATATTCCTTTCTGGTAATCAGTTATCTATTGTGATTATTGACTGTTCTCATTATGCATTTTCCACTTACAAGACCTTGTTGTATCCAGTCTAAGGAAGAAACCATTTGAGCCTATGATTTGAATATGTTCACGATTTTATTGCCTAATGCATTTTGCATACTTTGTTGGCATTTGATTAGAAATTGCTAATTTACTCATCTCAACAATGAAGCTATCCCAAAATTTTGCTTGTAGATTTGGTATTTTACCTTGTTTTGCAAGTGTTAATAGTATTTTACTGAGCTCCTTTTCATGTTATTCAAATTGCAGTTTGGTTAGAGGTTATCTATATACTCGCCATCTAGCAGTGTGTTGAGAATATGGCCAAGCATCATCCTGATTTGATTATGTGCTGAAAGCAGTCAGGAATTGTCACTGGATGACTTTGTGAGAAATGCGATGGCAAGTGTGTGATTTGCGACTCTTACGTGCGTCCTTGTACACTTGTCCGGGTTTGTGACGAATGCAACTATGACTCATTTCAGGGCCGCTGCGTCATATGTGGAGGGGTGGGAATATCTGATGCTTACTACTGCAAGGAATGCACACAGTAGGAGAAAGACAGGAATGGTTGCCCCAAAATTGTTAATTTAGGGAGTGCCAAAACCGATTTATTCTATGAAAGCAAGAAGTATGGTTTTAAGAAAAGATGATGAAGGTGTAAGAGTGAGATATTTTAATCTATCTAAAACTGTTTTGTATGTACTTCCTGAGATATCATATTAGAACCGTTGCAGTTGAGACTTTGAGCATAAAACTATATTTTCTTATGCAATTGTTGGTGATGTAAGTGCATGACTTGTTTACTAAGGATCATGCAATTAATGGAATGATTTGAACAAGTTCAGGTACTATGCTGTGAATTGTGTGCAATTTTGAGGAAAAGATTATTTGATAAATGGATTAAGAAAAATAGTATTTGTGCTGTTAAGAACACTATTTATTGTTTAATTTGTTAGTAATAGTGGTACGCCTTTTAATATTGCAGTGTTATTGTCTCATCATGGGATTGATACTCAAAGAAAGAAGGTCAAAATTAAGTACTTGCATTGAATCCTCAAGGAATTTTAAGAACAAATTCTTTGTTTTGAGATTTGAAAACTCTTGAGTTATCTTTTTACTAATTCCGTGCACTGCACGGGATAATAAACATAAAATTATATAAAATTTTGTATTGAAAAAATTAAACAATATATATTAATTATTATTATAAATATTTTATAATTTAAAAATATTAAAAATAATTAATATTTGTCTTAATTAATTTGGATTGGTTGAGTGGTCATTTCATTCGTTTGAGTAATTATAGGAGTTTGAATTTCGTCTTATGTATAGCAATCTATTATTAGCTAGTGGCGAATCCTTAATAAATGGAGCATCAATATTAATAATCAATTTGTCAAGTTAGGAAATATCGTGAAAATAATAGTATTTGTCTTCAAAGTAAAACAATTTCTCATTGATAGCAATACTTATAGAAATTTGTCTATGTTAAAATTTACCTAGGACAATTTTATTTGTTGATATCATATTCATTTTTTTAAGACAAAACATTATAATCGGCATTGTTACATGTTAAAACTTCACATTTTATGACATGATTTTCAATTTTTCAAATTCATAAACTTACGTCATTACAAAGCTATTAGATTGATTAATATTTTTTGGTAATATTATCGAAACACCATCGTTGAGTATTAGTTAGTGTGAAAAAAAACCAATAATAACTTTTATTATTCAATATATAACTTATTTTAGAATAATGCTACACATCCAAATTTTTTTGTTAACCTAGTCTAATCAAGTTGGTCAAACATCACAAAAATTAGTTATGACTAGCATTATTTTAAGTCTTATTGTTTAACTTGGTTGGACTTAGTTCATAAAAAGACGTGGATGTGTAATATTACTCTTTATTTTATTAAAAAATAAATTAGTATTTTCTAAAATGGTAAATACATTTTCTTCTAATTTCTTACACTGTTATTTGACAATATTTGCCATTAAAAAATAGTAAATGATCACACTATTTTACAATATGATGTACAAAGTAATTTTTTATCTTAAAATTAATTCAGATTAATAACATAAAAGCCAAAATAATTTTTTTATTTTCTTACTCAAATTTAAATTTGAATTCAAAATTAGCTAAAAATTCATCTTTTTTTTAATTTCAATAACAAAAATAAAATTGATTAGGTGCAAAATATTCAACATTAGTGATATTATTTTTATTATTATTTAAAAAGTTATTCATAATTTTTTTTATTATGTAACTAACTTAATTAATAACCTTTATTATTCTTTTTTTAGTAAAAAATACCAATTTATACTATTTATATATTTTTAATACTAATATGTAAGTAAGTATTTGTACTATTATACTTATTGTCTTAGATGATGACTTAATTTACTTATTTTGTATGTTAAATAATATAAACAATATCTTGTATCTTAAATTCATTAAATATTAAGAGAAGAACAATTATGCAATAAATCATATAAATAGTCTTTATAAAAAATAAAAAAATTACTTTTATATATAATAAGCATTGATATATGTAGTGTCATGTATATATTAAAATTATTTATTTTATTTATATGAGTAATTATTGTTATTTTTATTTTTTTATTACATTAGTGAATAATATTTAAAACTAAAAAACAAAAAGAATAATTAAAATTTTTTTAATTTGAATTAAAATTTTTTTGTAAATGTATCTAACTTTTTCATATACTGAATGTTATAATATTTAATAATATAGTGTTTATACAACAATAACTCAAAATATTAATCCAAAATATACTTGGACCCAATAAGACCTCAAAACAAGTAAGATCAACCTAAGTCCATTGTTAAGGTCCTAAATCCGACTTAAGTTCATTACTTTAATGCCCAATACAGATGAAGTTTACGTGTCCCGTCTCAAATTAGTTCAGATTGAATCTCAATTGCTAGTTAGCTATAATAATAGGTACTTAAGGGAGCGTGACGAACCCCTTTTCTTAAAGCGCAATGCAGATGAAGCCTACGTGTGCTGTCTCAAATCGGCTTAGATTGAATTTCAGTTGTTAATTAGGTATAGTAATGGGTACTCTATTTTTAAAAAAATGTCCTCATTTTTTCTCCATCTTTGCAAATTCGTGTTTAATTATCTCCTTAAAAAGCGCAGATCCCTTTTAAGTATCTATAGATATTCGTTAAAACTTTTGAAAAAATTTAATAAAAAAACATAATATAATAATTATAAAATAATTAATTCAGTATGATTCAACACAACTCATAACATATTCATCTTGAAAATAACATTTTAAGAAAAAAATATAAATTAAACATATTCCAACATAATGATTTTTTAGGCGATACTTGGCGACATAATGATGAACTTGATAGGCATAGAAAGTGAATATGAAAGGAAAAGAAAGGATTGAAATTGGAAGCAAAAATTAGGGTTAATAAATTTAAAAAATAGATTTATGTGAGTATAAATTAGTAATTTTATATTCACGTGGATTTAATGGGTCTCATGGGGAGGGTACTTATGTCTCTATTCCCATCCATTTCACGTGGACGGGTCGTGGAAATTTTACGGGTCCTCATCAAGTCCTAAATCACGGTAATTCTCGCGAATATTCGTTTCGGCTGATTTTTTCATCATGCCTACTATTGCTAACATTCGTTGGTTTGTTACATAGAGCTATTCCAACCACTCAGTAAATTTTCAGATAACCAAAGTCTAGATTATATCATTCTCATACAGTCACGTGTATCCTTGTTATAATAATATTAATCGAAGATAAATGAATAAGCTCTAAATGAGTACATTTTTCATATATATAACAATAACTAATATCACGTATTATAGCTCGTGAAATCATAATATTTTGAGAAGTGGTGTATAGACAACTTAAATATTGATAAATCTAAAAAACTTTAGAAATTTATTCATAGTCTATGATTAATATCTTTAAATTACATAGAGAGACTTTTACCTTTAAATGAAATTATAGAAAAATTAAAAATAAAATTAGTTGATATTTTTTTGATAATTCATTCAATTTTTAATTTAAATCAAAATAAAATTATATATTCAATATATATTTGTTTGTTTATCCTAATAGTTGTATATAATAAATAACATATTTAAGCATATTTAAAAAAATAATTCAATTTTATATAATTAAAAAATAACCATAAAATTAAGATTAAGATGAAGTAAAATACAATAAATGAATGAGGAGTAAAAGTAAAATAAACAATTAAAAATAAGGTAAAAAAATTAAAAGAAGTAAAAGAAAACAAAAAAAAGACAATATATATAAAAAAAATTTAGTATAATTCATGAATATAAAAAATGAAAGACAAAAATTAAGATATATTTTTATTAAAAAATTTTAAGAAAAATATTATGAAAAAGAACCTAATTTTATGAAAATATTATAGAAAATTTAAAATATTAATAAATAAAACAATAATTTTTTAAAAATTATTAATCAAAATACATAAAATCACATTCTGATTCATATATATAAAATAATAAAAAAATAATTTAAATTAAATTTATTTATTTTATTTTTTATTTATTATTTATTAAATAATTTAATATTTATCTTGATCAAATTAAAAATACATTTAATAATGTAACAGTTAATTTGTTGTATCTGTAAAACTTTTAATTATAGTAAAAATATAAGATATGATACAGAAAAAAAAAATTAAAGCGATATAATTTTTTATTAAAAAAATATTTTTTGTTTAATTTTATAGACATTTATCTATTTTTTTCAAATCATAAATTTTAATTGATATAAACTGATGAGAGTTAAGTATACCAAAAAAAATAACAATTAAAAAAAAAATTAAGTAAGACAAATATGTTCTAAAAGAATTGAAATAAAATAAAGGTCTCCAATTATGATCATTAATCATAATCATATATATTTACTTCAAGATTTATACTTAAAAAATTTAGAATATCAATATCTTATATTTTTTATTATTTTAATTTTAAACTGTCACAAACATTAGTTGCTTTTCAATAATGACATTCTTTTTTAAAAAATAAACATAATTAAATAATCCTAAAAATATATAATAATTTTTAAAATAACAAAAAGATATATAGTTACCTAAAATATAATACTTGTGTGACAAATGAAAATTAATTGTCAATATGAAAGTTATATATAATATCATATCGTAATCAAATAAGTGTTTAATCAAAAAATTTAATATTTATATAATATGACAAAATAAATTATAATTTAAGCTTAATTATAGTAAGTTCTTAAATTTAAATTTTCATAAATCAAATTTTATTATGTTTTGTCGAAGTAAATTATGCAATAAAAAATTCATAGAGAAATTATTGATATTCAAATAATAGAAATAAGATCATATTAATTATATTTATATAATAATCTAAAATTATAAAATTAAATATTCATCATATATATTAAAATAAAAAATAATATATTCATAAATAAAAAATTATTAAAAATTAAATATACAGAACAAAGTATAACTTATAAAAAATATTTTTAAAATTAAATTATATTAATTGTAAGATATTAAATATCTAGTTTAATTAATTAATTAATTAATTATAATTAATTTGATTTAATAATTTAAAAATTAATTTTGACTATTTATATATGGAAGTCCAAAAAATGATTCTTATAGCAAAAGTATTAGGAATCATATAAAAAACTATTATATATAATAAATTATTTTCATTCCTTTATATAGTGCATATTTTGGGTCAAATAAATTGCGCGAATTGAGAAGATAAAAAGCATAGTGGTTACCATAAAAGTTGGAAAGAAACGCGGGTGTGCTTTGTGAAGCATGACGTTCAAGTGCAGAAAATACCAAGTGCCCTATTAGTCAGTTATGAGTCTTCAATGCTTATACATTACACATTTACACATGTTCTATGCAAGACATGTTTTGAGTTTCAGCATTTTCAGTAACCCTTTTTACGTTAATATTTTTATGTTTCCAAGACTAACTCAAATGCTTGAAATGAAAACAGTTAAAGAAGAAAGCTGAAAAGGAGATATGCGTGGGATTTTTTATTTTTATAAATTAAATAAATGTAATAATTATTGAAATAAATAATTTAAAAAATATTTATCAAAATAAATATTTTTTTTATTTCGTTTACTAAACGAAATAATTTTGTATGTATCTTGTGGATATGACACATGTATATCTCATTTACAGTGTAAACGAAATACATGTATTTTTTAAAAAAAAATTAAAAATAATAAAAAATATTAATAATATTAATAATTCAATAAAAAAAATTAGATTAATTTTACATATATGAATAATATCTTATCTCTTTTATGGTATAAACGAGATAAGAGAAGAATATTTATTTCGGTAAATATTTTTTAAATTATTTATTTTGATAATTATTATATTTATTTTATCTTTATGTCTTATAAAAATTAAAAATTGTGTGTTTGCATATTTCGTATTGTGTCGCATACTCGTATTATATTCTATATTCGTATCAGTATATATGAGTATCAGTGATCAATACTCTATTAATAGCAGTTGAATTAAAAAAATTAATAAATTCTGGAATCATTTGATAATTTTTTAGTGTTATAGACTATTTTGAAAAATGCTTAAAATGTCAAAGAATAAACTGGACATTATCTCAAATAAAATATCTAGCTGATTACATTTTTATTTTTTTTCCAAATATATCTATCTAAATGAGGATAAGTGTATCTATGTTTGATTCTTTTCATAAAAGTCGGTTGCATGTAATATCTATCTAAATAAGGCTAAGTATCTCTTATAAAAAAAACTAACAATTTTGCTACGGAGTGAATGAAAAATTTTGAGCATGAGTATAATAAGTTAGTTATTTAGTTCAATAAAAATAAATAATAAATTTAAAAATTTTTATTATTTAATTATTTTGTAT
>NC_029772.3:5361758-5365225 GCF_000817695.3 Arachis duranensis
TTAATTTACTCAAATATTTTATTTAAATATTTTTTTTTAACTGTAGTCACCTGTTTTTATCAATAATTATCTCATTTTATCATCGTTATTTGGTTTACCACACGCCACTCATCCTTAGTAAAAATAACCATCCAGGATAAAAATAATCATCCGCATAGCTAATGAATTGAACATCTAACATATTTTAATTATATATAACTAATTAAACCCAATATAATTAAAATAATCATCTATATAAAAATTAAAATAACCATCTGCATACCTACTAAAATGACTATTCTAAATTGACCATTAAAATAGAAGAAGACGAATAAACAAAAAAAAATAACTATTGTGGTGAAACATAGTTTTGAAGGAATAGGCATGACGAAAGTAACACTGACTGTATTCGTATTTTGCAGCTCTCTATTAAATAAACAACACGCACTCCCTCTATTTTTTTACTATGACTTAAAGTATCTAATAAGTTCAATAAACAACACTCTCTCTATCTTTAAGTTCAAATATAAAAAGTTAGATATTTTTTATTTATTTAATTTAATATTATTTTATATTTTACTGTTTATTTAATTTAATTTTTTATATGATAAAAAATATTAGAATATTCAATAAGTATTGATATTATTGTATTTATATAAATTGATAAAAAATTCAATAAATATTATAAATTTTAATATTTGTCCTTCTAACTTCTTTTTTTATATTTTACAGGATATAATTCAAAATTTTATATAAAATAATCAGAAAAAATTAAAGAATTGATGCATTTTTAAGAGGAAGGCTATAATATTCAAGAAGAAAAATATATAACTTTTACAATATCAACACCTGTATATAGTTCTTCTACTTTAATGAATCACAAAGAAAGTGAGATATAATCCTCAAAAGTTCAAAGTGTTGCATCTGATGAGTTTGGCCTTAATTTTTTGGAACGAGACCCTAAAAAATGGCTTTAAATTTGGCAATATCACCCAAATCAGATAGATAAGGTTAGACGAGCTTATCTTAAATAGGGTCTATATAAAAAACATTTTGACAATTATCTTCTATCTGACTCCCCCCCAATTTTGTTTCAAGTTCCACCACTGGTTGAAGGAATGGGAGAAAGCGAAGCCGGTTCAGAAGAGAGGCACAAAAAAGCGGTAGCAACGTTAGACTGAGCGTCGAAGGGCGAGGCGCGTCGGATGACCGGCGGAGGTGAGGACGATGTCAGTAGAAAGATGCGACGGCGTCCGTATGGCCGACGAGTAACTTAGTAACGCAAAGTGAGGACCGGAAAAGATAACGGTGAGCTTTGGACGTGTATTAAAGGTTATGATAAGATTAAAAATAACCGTACGTAGTGTGAATGTGTTTAAATGCTACTCTTAATTTTTTAACTTTTAAAATTTAAAATTAAATAATTAATTAATAATTTAATTTTTAATTATAATTTTACTTTTTTTAATCTATTATACACATTATACACAATTAGTATCACTTCCCAATACTTTCTCAAAAAATAATTACTAAATTAAAAATTAATTTTTTAAGTACGGTAATTTGGGTAACATATAATGTCTGAGAATTGAAAAAAAATTGTATATAAGTTCATGTTAATTTTATTATTTTTAATCTTATAATAATATAAATTTGGATTTTTTATGGTATTATATTAAAAAAATAATACTACATATTTAAATATTTTTTAATTAAGTGCAATCAAATTTATTTAATATCAATAAAAATTAATTATAAATAATATTATTCTAAATTTTATTATTTAACTTCATATATTTATAACAAAACTTAAATATATAACATTATTACATTACTCATTAATTAATCCACCACAAAAAAATAATTAATGACTATTCCTTCAACGACATAACCTCATTTGCTGTAATGAAAATCAATGCAGTTTCCTTATAAATATATGCACTCAAGCTTTATATTCATTCTACCATGCCATAGGCAATTAAAACAAAAACTTCTCAAAATTACTTTCAAAATGGCAAAAGCTTCGTTGTTACTTCCTTGCTTGCTTTTCTTACTTATGGTAGTCTCTGGATCTGGGGAATCTGGTACACACTCACACTCTCTCTTTCGCTCGCTTACTCTATTTCTTTCTTCAGTGTTTCTATGTGTCTCTCTGATTTATGCTTGAAATTAAAGTATTTTACATATTGTTTCAAAAATTGATATTAATTAATAATTCGGCAGGGCTGGGAAACTTTTTTCTGTTCACACTATTTTTCTATTAGTTCCTCCCGCCAAAAATAAGTATCATTTATAATATAGAGTAATATTACTACTCAATGTCCGAATAATTTTTAGTCAGACAATTCGATTTTTAACAAATTTTAATTGCTAAATGAGTTTTTAATTTTTTTTATTTTGTTAAATATATTAACTTTGTCTCAAATTTTAGTAAAATGTTAAATAGATTATTAGTCTTTATCGTTATTTATTAAAATATAACAGTTTTAAAAAATTTTAAAATTCTTATATTTGTCTCTATATAAATGAACAATCTGATATGAACTTTGATTACTTATCTAACGAAATAAAAATTTAAAAACTGATTTGGCAATTAAAATTTATTAAACACTAAAATATTTGACTAAAAATTTTTTAGAAATTGATTTTGATTTGGTTTAATGAAAAATTTTTAAAAAGGTACTTATCAAACTTCTCATTTTGTGTTGTAAATTAAGAAGATTATGTGTTTGTTCTTACAGTTTTTAAAATATAGAATACTTTTAGAAGCACCAAAAATAAAATTTTTTAAAGATTAGTTATACTTATCAAATTTATCAAATATAGATGCTATAACTTTTAAAAAATTATCTTTTAAAAATTAATTTTATAAATTATTTTTAGAAAATAAAAATTTTACTAAATTAAGTATTAGTATATATATAACATGCGCTTTATTTTCAAAGGTAGCATATGTTACAAATTATGTTACAGATTATACTATAAGAATGTAATTTATTTGTATGTATTCTGATTTGTCTGTAACTAAAATCTTAATTTTGCCAGGCATGGTTGAGAGAAGTGATTCATGTGTGAGGGATGGAGATTGCCAATATTTGTTTTGTCCCCAATTTCCAAAGCCCTGCAGAAAGGAATGCATTGATGGAGGTTGCGGTTGCAATTGCCATCCACCAATATTGAAACAAGTCTGATCTTTACAATACATACAATTATATATTTTATATATATGAAAAAGAAAGTTTAGTTGAGGATCCTATCGTTTAAAACAAGATGTAAAAATTCCATTATATTTGGGATTTTGATTATAATAAAATCTTCCTCAATGATATTAAATCAGATATTATTTTAATATTGTGAGATTATTTCTCTCCTGTTAAATATATATAAAATATATATAAAATATTTGTTAGATAGATAATAAAAAATTTAAACAATATAAACAACGAATTAATAGTTTGGCCCATTAAAAATAAAAAAAAATCCCCAAC
>NC_029772.3:5365270-5380989 GCF_000817695.3 Arachis duranensis
CTCAAATAACAAAAAAAAAAAAATTTATTCACCATTTTAAAATTTTAACCATCTCTTCCCTCTCTCAAAACACTACCAGCGCGGTCTCCTACCCCAAGCAGCCCCCACATCGTTGCTCATTCTTCATCGTCGAACGCTATTATCACCAGTCCAGGTGCGGCATTGCTTTTTTTCCATACAGAAATTCTCCTCGCTGCTAAGCTCGTGGGCGCGGTCGCTGCTTCACTAACCATCCCCAACCGGGCGTTGCTCTCCACCCCGTCCGACACCAACCTTGCGATCAAGCTTTGTCGTCCGTCGTTGATTCGGCCAGAATCCCCCAACGGCATCGCATCTCCTGCTCACGGCATTGTCATGGGCTCGTCGCCGCCAGATTCTCCTCACCGCCAATGGTTCGTCAATAAGGATCTTCAACGGCGCCGTCGAAGCGGACTCCTCCTCGCGCTTGACTTGTCACACACGGTGATTGGCATCGCTCAGTCGCTCACTCTCTAATGAAAATAACCATACACTAAAAGATAAAAATAATCATTCACATACTTAATAAATTAATTATTTATATACTTATTAAAATATCTATCCTAAACACTATAACGGTATTAGGCCATGCTCATACCTACTAAAATTATCATCTTAAACATTACAGCGGAAGGCTTTGCAGCGGCCGGCCAAGAGGTGCAGCAGTGCGCGGTAAGGATTGAAGAACGATGATGGCGAGTTTTGTGCATGTATCAAAGGTTATATATGGTGAAATTAAGAATAATGTAGGTAGTATAAATACGGTTAAATGTTAATTCTAATTTTTTAAATTTTTAAATTTAAAATTTAAAATTAAATAATTAATATATAATAAAAGTTAATATTTAAATTTGTCCTTAAAAAACTACCTATTTTTTAAATTGATCTCCAAAAAATTAAATTAGTCATACTAATTTTTAAAAGATAGAATGTAAATCAACTTAATTTTTTCATCAATTAAATAATAACATATCACATTAAGTTTTAAGGAACCAACATGGGCTATAACCCCCTAAATTTTCAAAACTTAAAATATATATAATATAATGTCTAAAATTTTTAATAATATACCTTCTAGTTTAATGATTAAAAGTAATGTTCTGAAAATCGGGTCGAACCGGCGAACTGTAAACCGGACCGAAAAGCAGATAAAAAATCGGAAATAAACTGGCAAACCGACCGGTAACTGGTCGGTCGAACCGAACCGTGACCCGGCCGGTTTTTAAGTTAGCAACAAACGCTGCCGTTTTTGAGTTTTTTTCCTCTGAATTCCTAAATCACGAAAACTCTGAGACTGAGATCCCTAATTGGTAATTTCCTTCACTGCTCTTTCTACTTCAGTAGTTCCCATTGTTGATTCTTCGAGCAGGATTGCTTTACTGAAGTCATTGGCGTCACCGTGTTACACGGATCGAGGACTCGCCATCGAGAACTGAGAAGTGAGAATGCCTCACTCTCACTTAGGTCGAGTCACCGCTGTCGAGCCACCGCAACAGCCGTGGAGAACTGTGAAGGTGCCTTGGCTGTCTCCCACCGCCTCACTCTCACTCTCCCTGTTGCATGTTCTGCCTTGAAGGTGCCTTCGCTGTCTCAGTGTCTCCCACTCTCCCTGTTTTATTTTTCTTTGAACTGTGTAGTGTGATTACTCAAACTGATTGGAGGTATTTTACTTTGAATTGAAACTGAGCTATGATTCAAGATGATGAACACCATAACTGTGAACTTTGAAATTCTGTCTCCCTGTTTAATTTTTCTTTGAACTGTGTAGTGTGAAACTGTGAACTGATTCAAGATTCAATATGAAACTGAATTGTGATTCTCCCTGTACTGTAATTATTGACTAGTGAGTGATTAGTGATTACTGAAATGGAACTGTGATTCAACATGATGAACTGTGAACTTTGGTTAATAATTGTTGTTTACTGATTAATGATTAACTGATTACTTAAACATTAACTGATTTTGGTTTGTTTACTAAACTGGATTTTGTTGTTTGTTGGATAATTGTGAATAATTTTGAATAATTTTGGATGTTGTTTGTTGTGAACTTGAGAGTTGAGATTATTGGGTTAGATTGTTGGTAATATTTAGGTATGGATAAAAGTATCAATCAAGAACCACCTAGGAATAATAATGCTGAAACTAATTCTGCTTCGAATAAACGTTCTCTTCCTCCTGCGACTAACGAAAGTCAGTGACAAACTTCTAATGTTCAGGGGAAAACTGATCCTGCTTGGAGATATGTTGCTTTACAAAATATAAATGGAAAACCGCATTACTAGTGCTTATTTTGATGCTGCTATGTTATGGTTGATTGGTTGTTTTATTTTTTGACTTTTGAATTTGTATTTGAACGAGATTATAACATTCTGGTTTATGTAGTACTTTTAATTTGAATGATATTTTAAAGTTTCGATTAGACTATAATTATATTTTTATGTGCTTATTTATATTTTATTTATTATTTTATTATAAAACAGTTTTTTCGGTTCAACCACAGTCAAATTGGTTGAACCTGTGAACCAGTAACTAAAGCAGTTCGATGACTGATTTGGTTTTCAGAACCTTGATTAAAAAGAGATATTTTATACTCAAACCATGAGTTTAAATTCCATTTCATACATTTTAAATTTATTTTCTTTTGTTCTTTCAATTTTTGTTTTTTTTTTGTTTTTGTAATTCTTCTATCTATTATTATATAAAAATACTTTAGTTTTTATAATAACTTCTAATCGAATGTAATAAAAAAATATATACAAAATATAAATTAGATTAAATTTTATTTTTTATGATATTAAAATAAAAATATATTAAGTGAATTAAACAACTAAGGGGACACCAAACTTAATTTTATAAATAAATAGAATTTTATAAAAAAACTTTAATATAAATAATTTTTTTAAAATTAATTTTAGTTTAAAATAATATTAAAATATATAATTTTTTTATTAAAATTTTTAGTTTTAATATGGCCCTTTTAATTTATTGTTTCTGCTCCTCTTTATAAAGATTTCTGGATTTGCCACTGTGTTAAGTGTCATGTCATGGCATGTTAATATCATATGTTACAAAATAATTATTTAATGTATTATATTAGTGACACTTAGGTATGTCATAAATTTATTTAAAGTCAAAGTACTGAAATTAGTCCTTGAAAATATACACAAAAATTATTTTTATTTATAAAATTTTAAAAATTGATCAAATTAGTCCTTATTAAATCTCTCTTATTTTTTCTTAATAATATTACATTTTTAATTTTTTTAAATCTTACTAATCTTAATATAATTTTTTTATACTTTAATAAATAAAATTCTCTTCACATAAAATATTTAAAATAATTAAATTCTTACAAAGTTATTTTTTGTTTGTACTTTTTAATTTTAGTTTTTTATAGTAAAATTTTGTATTTAAATAATTTTATCAAACTATTATTAATTATGTATTAAAAAATTTAAATTTTTTATCTCACTAAATAAATATAGTAATTATTTTAAAAAACTAGCTTGCTTTTTGACCTTTTGTTAGGACCTACCTTATAATTAGCAGAGTTAATTGATATACCTTAGTCAATTACTTAACAAAATTGTTAAAGTTTTGTATTGCGTATTGTGTAGCCTCATAATTGATCTTGTGCATGAAAATGGGTGGGTAAATGATTATTACTCAAAGTTGGATAAGGATTAAGGAAGACCCGGAAGAGAAAATGTATACAAGGGCCCAGTTCTTAATCAGCTAATCTACAAAGAGTTAAACAAAGCAGATTCTATTTATAAAATTTTATTAACAATTTAAATAAATTAGTACCATAAAACTAAATTTAATGTCTATTTAAAAAAATTACCGACATTCTATTCTTTTAATTATTAATAACTTAAATAAAATAATACCCTATAACTTATTTTTTTATTTTAAGTAATTACTAATATTTTATTTTTTAATTATTTTCTTGTCTTATTTATCATTCATGTTTTCGATCAAATATATTAATAAACAAATAAACTAAATTAACTACCTTAATTATACTTGGACTATTCAACAATTTAACATAATCTATTCAATTTGAAATTAACTACTAACCATTGAAAATAGAAAATTTAGAGCAATTTAGTATTATAAACATTAATTATGTATTGTGAAATAACCTAAAATTATAATACAAATTACTTATAAAAAATAAATTAAATAATTAAATATTATTGTTAATTATGAAATAACCTAAAATTATAATGCATTTTAAAAATCACAATCAACTATTAATATCAATAAATAAAACTATGTTAAAATACTTTGATTAAAAATATGAGAAATTAATTATTATTTATTATTAATAATATATCGATTATATCAAAAAGTAAAAATATAATTATCTGCATTTACATTATTAAAGAATTATTATTATGAGTAGAATTTTGTCAAAAAAAAGGTGAAATTGTATAAATAGTGAATTTAAAAAATAAATATCGTTAAGTAATTATATTTTTTTTAAATAAAGAGTAAAAAAGTTAAATATTATAAACTATATTCTTTTATAAGTAATCCTTTTAAATTGTTATGCTTAGCATAATTTATTTGTATATCATTTAAATTGATATTACTTTTATAATGATCATTTATTCTTAATAATTATTGTTAGAGTTTAATTTTTGATGTCTTACAATAATTATCTATAAAAAAGAAATATATATATATATATTTTAAAAAAGTTATTAAATAAATTTATCCTTTTTGTCTTATCTTCACATTAAAAAATTTTTTGTTCTATTTTTTTAACTATTATTATGTTATTAAAATTGTTAAATAATGTTAGGAAAAATTCTTAAAATAGAAATAGCTATGAAACTTTGAATAATTAATTCAATAGAATTAAACTTAAACAAATAAGATGATTTAATTAATTATATAAATAATAACATATTTATAAATATTAATAATAAAAATAGTCTCATTAATGTAAATGACCAATACAATAATTATATGAAAAAATAAATAATTACAAAATTGCATAATTTTTAAGATCCTATGTGGTTGAACTAATGGATAAATCCAAAAATATCTATACGATAATGTCCTAATATTTTAGCATATTAAAAATAATACTATAATTTTATATATCTATAACTTTAAGTCAACTCCTTAAACATATTATAACATAAGTCGTCTCAAAAGATACACCAAATTAATAAATATCACGTAGGTCATAACATACACTCCAAATTGTCACGATATTTCAAATAAAAAGAGTTGATGAGTTTGGAAAACTCTAAATTAATATTTGTGATGACTCAACATTATTAAAAATAATTAATTACAAAATTATTAATCTGATTTTTATTTAACATATATTGATTAAATAATTTTGTTGCAGGTTTTAATATTGGGCCTAAAATAAAAAGAAAAGTTGATGGAAGCCCAAATTAAAGTTGCCATTTAGTATTAATATAAAATCCTTTTATCCATATGGCTGAATTGTTTGATATGTCACTTGGGTCAGCTTTACTCATTATTGTTTCAAGCCCAAGTGTGAATTTTAACTCAGCTTTGATTCAAAGATTATAATCAACAAAGTGAAGTTGAATTATTATTATTGGACCAGAATTGATGTTAATTAGTCCAAACTAAGTTTAATGGAAAGATCCATTAACTTAGTCCAAATTGAAAAATAGAGAAAAAGAGCTCCGTGCATGTTTCCACGAGAATCAAATTCACTTTTGAATGGATTTCAAATTTTGTTCTATTATACTTAATGCAGACTTTGGAAAATGAAAAGAGAAAGTGGAGAAATGATGTGATAGCCTTAAGTACACTACACGTTTCTAGGCTTGGGTTTTGAATCAAATTAATTTATCTCACTCTCTTTCCTATCTTCACTAAAGAACATTTTCTCTCTCTAATCTCTCTTTCTTCCCTTCGGTCATATCACAGAAAATTATGGAAGCTAAGTTGAGCTACCAAAAGGAAGAAGAAGCTACATGCATCAAGACCATCAAGCTAATAGCAAGAAAAAGAAAAAGAAAAGTATGCTGTGGCTGAGATTCTTATCACTTGTAGTAAGATTTTGTGACGAGATCTTGGTTTCTTCATACCAAAAAAGGTAGAAGGAGATTCGGCCAGCAAGGTGAAGATTCTTGGAGGCATGGCTTGTCTCTGATTCTGCTCAACCACTACAGGAAGTAGCTAGAGAGGCGAAGTGATGGAAGAGACATAGATTAGAGCAGATGAAGCCATCATCATCATGAAGCATCAAGGGCCAGAAATCCATCTTGGAGAGCAAGCCAAGAATGGAGCGCTCAGATTGATGAAGGGTGATGACCAAGGAAGGACTAGAGGTATTTGCATGTTGGTTTTTGCATGGGTTACCTCCTCTCTCTTTCTGGCCGAACCGGTTTGTTTTGCATGGAGAAGAAGTTAAGCTTGGTTTGTTTTGGCTTCAAAGGTGGAGGCTTTCCTCTTCTATAAAAAGAGAGAACAGCCACGGGTTGAAGCAAGGAGAAAATTTGAGAGTGCAAGGCACAGAGTTCTCAGAGCTACCTGAGCTAACAGATTTCTCTTCTCCTTCAATGTATTCTGTTTAGTATTTTTCTGTTTAATTTTGTCATGTCTTGAGTCTCATGGAAAAAGACAAACAGTGAGGTTTGTATGAAAAAGCCATAGAGTGGAAAAAGGCAAAGAGTGCAAAATTAAAAGAAAAAGACATAGATGTCTTAGAGTTCATTTGTTCATCTATGTTGTGTTTCATGATTCTGTGGGAATTCCCTTGTAAGTTGGGTTAGCACTTTACAATTTGTAATCTGGATGATTATAGTGAAATTCCATCATTGTTGTGATGAAGACTGGATGTAGGCTGCATTGCACTTAGCAGCTGAATCAGGATATATCTGGGTGTAATTTTCTCTCTCTACTTCTTCATTTCTGTTTCTGTTGCACAGGAACTAAAATAAAAAATGTCTCGTGCCAAGTGACAAGACAACAGTTAAAAGTCTCGTGGTTAGGGACGAGACAAAAACAGAAAAGTCTCCTCAAATACCAGAAAGTGTAATCCAGTAAAAAGGGGCTAAGATTCAACCCCCCTTCTCTTAGCCACTGAAACCATCAATAGTATTAATACGGAGAAATCAATGAATATAACTAAAATAAAGAATAACAAAAGACACAAAAAAAATAAAGAGAATTAATAAAAATCTTAACACATAAACCACATGCATAAAGAATGTATATATTAGTTGTGGAAATAAAATAAACTATATATATATATATATGAATTGAAGTACATATGACAAAAAGAATATTAAAAAATAAAATTATAGTAAAATAATTTAAAAACATTGTAAATATGACACATTTTTTATTAATCAGAAATTAAAAAGAAAAAAAGTATGTGCTTAATAATAAACAAATAAAATAGACAAAAATATTAAAAAAATAAAAAGACCGAAATGTATAAGTAGAGATAAAAGAAACAAAAATAAAATAAATTAGAGAGAGAAAGAGAGAGAGAGAGAGAAAATGAATAAAAAATACATTTGAATCTCGTATAAATAGATGGTATTGAAAAATAAACTAATTAAATTAATTCATATATTTTGTTGTCATGTTTATTATTTACTAAATAATTTGATATTTATTCCAATTAAATCAAATAATTAAGATAATTAACTAAATTAATTATCTAATATAATTAATTATAATTAATTAATTTATATAAATTATAATAAATGGTAAAACTTGAATGTCTAATCAAATTAAGTAATTGATATAATTAATTAAATATAATTAATTTACTTTAAAGAATTAAATAAAATAGGTTGAAAACATCTCAAGAGCATGTCATATAATAGCTCCATCATTAAGGCTTTGTTTGGATATAGAAAAGAAAATAGAAGGAAAGAACATAAGAGGAAAGAAAATGAGAGAAAAGAAAATAAAAGAAAAAGTAGAGTTTAATACCCTTATCTATATTATATATAAATTATAATTTATTAATGATAAGGGGTAATGTGTAATTTTATTTATGTTTGTAACATTTCTCTTCATTTTCATCTCATCCAAACAATAAAAAACTTACTTTTTCATCTATTTTTTCTTTCATTTTCTTTCCCTTCAAATTTCCTCGATTCAATCCAAACAATGTGTAAGTAGAAAAATTCGATTTTTATATAATAAAATAGATGACTCAATTCATATCATTATTATATCATTCTACAAAAGATAGCAGTTTAGTGCCAAAAATGCTAACGTAATGTATTTTAATGCCAATATATATACCTCTCCCTTCTCAATTTATTTTAAAAAAAAATATTTTTTATAATTATATAAAAATTAATATTTATTAAATAATTATATTAATTGTGAATTATTTTAATTATATTTTTAATCGATCATAATAATTAGCCATAATAAATAAGATCAAAATTGTTAATAAATTTGTTGAAATTCATACTCATGTACGTGTGTCACATAATTATATATAATTTTGTTAATATTCATTCTAATAATTAATTTTTATAATTAATTTCAAACTACTAAGAATTATATATAGTATTTTTTTTGTAGTTCATGAGTCTAAATTTAAGATAAAAAAATATTTTGTATTAATTTTATAATTTGTTATTTTTTCTACTATTTCGTAGAATAAAAATATATTTTTTTGTTTTTCATCGAAATTGATCTTTTAAAGATACAACTTATAATTTGTTATGATATCTTTTTGACGTAGCCATTCAATTATTATTCTTTTTAATAATTTGATAGTTATTCTTACTCAAATTTATTATTTTCGCCTAACGTTACAGCGAGATTGTCTTTTACCGTAATCGTTTACAATGCACCACATCTATTAATATAAATACCACCTCCAATTGTATTCACCAATCCAGATACTAATTACATAGATGTAAGAGTTCAAATTAAAGAAGATGCAGTAAACTTTATTTTACTGAAGAATGATTGGATCTACTCATATATTATGACAAACCCAGTGAAATGTGGATAAAATTAATTTTCATAGGAGGAAATTGATTTTTTATTGAGTAATTGAATTCAAGGAGTTTTACATGGCAAGTTTAAATTTCATCCCCTCTATATTTTTTACGTCCAAAAAATCTTTGAAATGGAACATACAATGAGATTAAATTTTCTCAATTTTTTTCTAATTTTAAAAATATTATACTTATAGAAAGAACATAGATATTAATATATGATTATAAGAGATAATATTTATATATTATAAAAATTAAAATTTGTGTATTAATATTTTAAATCAATTAATTAATAATAGCCATTTCTATGATTATATTATTAGAAAAAAATATAATATTTTAATTTATTATTAATTATATCAAAAGTCAAAAGTAAATTATACAAATTATACTATAATCGTACAAAACTATTTGTTCTCTCTCAAATTATTATATTATTAATTAATAATTTATTTTTTAATTGTAAAAGAAATATAATTAAATGCATAGGCTCTAATTATTAAATGATAAATATATTAGTCTATTAAACGTCATTTTTAAATTGAATTTTGAGAATAAAATAATATTTTAAATTTTTTTATCATTGAAAATTTCATAATTAATTTGCTTAAAGTAATTACTTTTATATTTTATTTTTTGATATATTGGTATGATTTTATGGAGGAACGTGTATATTAATACATGATAATGAGAAGTAAAATATTTATATACTATTAAAATTAAAATGCATGTAATAATGTTTTAAATCAATTAATGGTAATAATAATGTATATGATTATGTTATTAGGAAAAACATAATATTCTAATTTATTATTAATTGCAGTAAAGGTAAATTATATAAATTATAATACAATCAAATATAATTATTTGTTATTAAATTAAAAAATCAAATTATTATATCATTAATTAATAATTTTTTTAATCTTAAAAGTATTATAATTAAATGCATAGACTTACCTAAAGAGATAAATATGTTAATCTTTTAAATAAAAATTTAAACTAAATTTTGATTATAAAATAATATGTTCTATTTTTTTTTTGTTGGAAATCTCATATTAGTTTATCTTTTGTAGGTATTTTGAGATTTTGTTTTTTAAGGGATTAAGTATTATTTTATTTTGATGCTCTTTATTTTTTTTCTACATGTGCATGTGTGTTTTGGGAGCGTATAATTATTAAGGAAAAAAAGAAATACTTTTAATAATATTAACTATTTCAAATATTTTGTACAAAATTGCAAATAGAATAACTTCAAATTATGACTACAAATAATGAAAAAGAATAAAATAAAAGAATCATTGAATAGAACATATATTAGATAAATTATTATAATTAGGATAAATTTGTATAATACATATAAGACATTGAAAATACAATCAATATTATTATTATTATTATTATTATTATTATTATTATTATTATGTGTTTTTTATTTTATACTATTATTTATTATTTGTTTAAAAGACAAAAAATATAAAATCATTTTATTTAAGTTAAATATGTTCATGATCAATTTTGTTTAAAAACATATTTTAAATATAAATAAAAAATAAATATTTTTTTGGTATGGCATGGGGTACATATACACTAGTATATCATTATAACATATCTCCCACCAATAATCTATCCGCTTTATTAGGATAATATAATATGATGATAATGATTGAAAGGAAAATGAATTTTGTGCAGTAACTCAAAGAACAAAGTAAAACAGAAAAAGAAGTTCAACAATAAGAAAGTAAAAGATGTAAAATTGAACTACTATTAATCTTAAAGTGTCTGTGTATTTTATATGATAGATTAATTCCTATTTATAGTACTTAGCACTAATTTAAAATAAAAACAAGGGCAAATGATGCTTATAAATTAAGTATAAAATGGTTTTACACAATTTTATCAAAGCAAAAAAGTTACAAGATTCTATTTAGAGTAGTTTTTTATATAATTTGAATTGGTGCAATTCGAATTACACACACTCACACACTAATTCGAATTACACACACTAACACACACTAATTCGAATCACTTTGATTCAAACTAGTCAATTTGTCGTGTCCATAGTAATTCGAAATAAGCTGTTTCGAATTACTCTCTGTTTTGCCAATATAAGGAGTTTGGAGTAACTTCGTTCGAACAACTATTCCAAATCCATACCCCACCAAACTCAAAAAAAAATGACCCAGTACGACTCTAACAAAGGCTTGAGCAGAATATTTAGCCGATGGGGATAATCCGGATCGACTTTATCGTTTGGATGGAGTAACCTTAGTGGTTTTGACAATGAATGATGTTAGTGGTTTTGTTAGTGAATGATGTTAGGATTTTGTTAGTGAATGGTCTTTTGTTAGTGAATGATTTTAGTGGTTTTTATTTTTTGGTACATTATCTTTGCAGCCCTAGCGATATATTTCGAGCATGCGACGGCAGCAGGGTATGCGTCTCGACGAGAGATACATTCTGTACTTGCAGATGGTCGACTTATACCATCTTACGAGGCTAAACGAGAGATGGTTCAGATTGGATGATCTCCTGGTCAGTGCGTTCGTTGAGTGCTGGCGTCCGAAGACGCACACGTTTCATATGCCGTTTAGGGAGTGCACTATTACACTGTAGAATGTGGAGTACCAGTTAGGACTGTCGATCGTTGGACATTATGTTAGTGATTGCCTGACAGATTTTCAGACGTACATCCAGGATGGTTGGCCAGCTGGGGTGTGGTTCCAGGAGTTGTTGAGTGTGTTACCTCTTGCGAACCAAATTCAGAAGTTTGCAGTGAACTACAGCTGGTTCTAGAAGACCTTCAAAGAGCTCCCTGAGGGAGCCGATGAGCCCATAGTTAAGAGGTATGCTCGGGCCTATATCATGATGTTGTTAGGGACTCAGCTATTTGCCGATAAGTTCGGTAACCGCATTCACATTAGGTGGCTCCCATACGTAGCTAGGCTTGAGAACATGTGTGGGTACAACTGGAAATCAGCTGCTCTATTGTGGTTATACCGGTGTATGTGCTGCGTGGCGAACAGACATGTGGTGAAGTTAGTCAAACCGTTACAGCTACTTCATTCATGGATCTTCTAGCGCTTTCCTGAATTTAGACCCGCTGGATATGATACGTTCAGCTGGCCCTTGGCCTCGAGGTACTATTAATTTATTCTATCGTCTACTATTATTTTATTATATATGTGTTTATACTGTTATATTACTTGGTGTTATTTTCATTTCGTGATAACATAGACGTGGATTGCAGGTGGTCAGGTCACAATCCTACATCGAGCGAGAAGGGACCTCGAGTGCAGATGTGGAGGCTCAGGATAGACCTCTTACAGGCTGGAAATGTAAATATATGAACCACTCTTTTTGATTATATACTCTTTTACATTAGCAAGTGTTCTTAGCTAAATGCTGATGGTTTGTATTCGCAGTTTATTTGGATGTCATACAGCTCTCCTGACATTTTTCAGGTTGTGCATCCGGAGATATTGGAGTCTCGGCATACGGTGTTATGGAGGTGTGTGACGGCGCTGATATATTTTACCGTCATAGAATGACACCAGATATATCGGGTGCTACCGCAGTTTGGTGAAGTATAGCCCCGACCCCAGCCCGCCCTCGACATCGACTTCTTGATGTCCAAGAATGGCAAAGGTGGTGATCGTTGGTTTCCGTACAGCTTGCAATTCTGGCACCTTCATTGGGAGAGCCGGGCAGATCATGTGCTTTGGTTTGATGTTGTGCCAGACCTAGGTCCGTCACATGATTTTTTGAATTGGTGGGTCCATCATGGTAAGAGATTCCTGCCACTTGATATCCGCAGTCACATGTCTGAGCCCTAAGTGACACTCTGTAACTACCAAGTGAGAATGACCCAGTAGGAGTGGTCTCCAAGACGGTGAACTCTAATTATCTCTTTCATACAAAGTCACTGTGAAGCACCTCGACGTCTTTAGATTGGCCTCGATAGACTTCACCATGATAATCAAGACTCCTGTGATCGCTTGAGATTGACGTCATGAGACAAGTATGAGGTCCGTTGTACCGTTTTACCTCCCAAATACCTTTGCGCTGCCAGAGACTTAGCCTAATCAACTATGTGCACCCGTTCCCAAACTCAGAACACTTCCCTACGTACCGGCGATAATCGGACTCCACCACTTTGTACTGTACCCCGCATCGGATGCTATACGTCTTCACACTTAACACAACCTCCTCTTTATCCTGAAACTGCTGACCAACCTGAAACTCTGTAAGACCCCCAGTACTTTGGGTATCTCTAGCACCAAATCTAGTGGGTTCTGCAGCAACCCCCTCCTGTCTCATGGCATCCAAGTCCAAAGATAAAAAGTGCGGAAGCTACTGCTGAGTCCCAGAACTATAACCACCACCAGCCCCGCTGGGTTACTCGCTGCAATGTCATCGCCACTGTCATCAGCAATGAGGTCGGGCTCCACATCATCATCACCATCATCATCCAGCAATGCATCACCGATTCCAGCCGGTGTCCCACACTGCAAAGAAATCGACACCCTCTCCATGATATCAACCTCTCCGCCACCACTACAGTTGAGATCAACGGCGAACGACGGGAACACGACAAGCTCGTCCCTAGGTGCATTCACGAGCACGAACGAACATGCACCAACGGGTCTCGAGCTAGAACCGGTTACTGTGCCTAGAGTTTGGGTATTTCGGTTCGAACCCGTTTCACGCCTTACAGCCAAAATTTCTGTATTATAGAATTCAAGAAGTCATCGAATCTCATCATAGGTCTCATAAAAATACTCAGAGGTTTATCAGTGAACTTCACACTGGAGCGTGTCTTTCTCTTAATCGACCCTCTATAATACACCAACACTACAAAAATCTCCTCACTAGCCATTTTATCTCACTCAAATGAACTCAACTCACGTTCACACCATATTTATACACGTCTGGGGCTTCCTAATTCGAAACAGCCGATTTCAAATTACATACACATAATTCGAATCAGTACGATTCGAATTACCAAGAATGCAAACTCCCTCACTAATTCAAACAGCATTGATTCGAATTACTAAACTTTTTAGTTCGAACGAAATTGATTCAAATTACATAGAGATATACTTTTGGTTGATCTACGTCTCCTTTTTTTGTTTGGCTATTAATCATGTAATATCTCATTTAAACTGGCTTAATACTGTCATTTGTCATAAAAACAATAATAAAAAATTCAATAATTAATAATTTTGTTTTTCAATAATTAAAATAATATTTCCTTTAATAATAATAATTATTGATATATATCAAGAAATTAATGTATCTTAATATAATTTGTATTTGAATAAGGACTTTCAATACAGAGGTCTCAAGTTTTATATTGGAAAGACGTGGAGACATCTCTTTTAAAAAAGTTAATTATTAAATTATTATTTTTTTCTTAAGTACGGTGAGTGCTAAGTGGTAACACATTATTTTTCACAGAACGATATATCAATTAAATAATTTGAATTGGTAAAGTGATTAATTCAATTTTTTGTTTTGAAATTTGAAAACTCTCTTATCTTTTTACTAATTCTCTCGTATTAATAGTATTTTTTCCGTTAGTCATTTTGAGAATTTTTTTTATACATATAATTATCAATTTTATATTAAGTGTGGTAATGAATTATGCTTAAATTTTATAAACCAAAAAGGACTCGCAAAGAATACGTATGAGTCAATTAATTAATTTAGAACATATTTGATCATATTAAAATTAATTATGTCATTTTATTGTTGGAAATGTCATATTGATATTGTAAAATTTTATATTAGTACTGTGTTAATGATAATTAAATTAAAAATAAAAAATTAAATCAATAAATTTAGAGATCATTTGATAATTTCTTAGTGTTATAGAGTATTTTGATAAATGCTTGAAATTTTAAAGAATAAACTGTATATTATCTCAAATAAAATAACATTTCAATTTTTTTTTCAAATATATTTATCTAAATAAGGCTAAGTGTATCTTATGTTTAATTCTTTCCATAAAAGTCGGTTGCATGTAATATCTATTTAAATAAGGCTAAATGTATCTTATAAAAAATCTAATTACTATATTTCTTTTAAATACGGTAATTTGGGTAACAAATGAAAAAAAAAATGACTATGCCTTTGACATAGCATCATTTGCTGTAATGAAAATCAATGCAGTTTTAATTTCCTTATAAACATGCAATCAAGCTTTATTTATATTCTAATTTCTACCATGCCATATAGGCAATTAAATTAAAACAAAAATTTCTCAAAAAAAACCTTCAAAATGGCAAAAGCTTCGTTGGTGCTTCCTTGCTTGCTTTTCTTATTCCTCATAGCATCTGAATCTGGTATTTCCATCCTCTATTTTTCTTTTCTTCAATACTGTTCCCGTCTGTCTCTGATTTATGCTTGAAATTAAAATATTATATACATATTGTTTCAAAAATTGCTATGAATTAATAGTTCGGTAGGGGTACCAATCTTTTTACTTTTCACTTTTCATTCTTTGGTAACCTGCGAAATACATAGATTTTTGCTAAGTTTTATCTATGTATCGGACACATTTTAAATATGATATTCATTCAATACTTATTTAATACACATTTTTTAATTAAATCATATTTTAATTAAAATTTTTTTAAATATATTTAGATACACCTAAATACTGTTATAAGTCAGTATATTTAATTTTATTCTTAACATATATTTTTAAAAAAATTTAAAAAT
>NC_029772.3:5381614-5406762 GCF_000817695.3 Arachis duranensis
ATATATATATATATTTTCAGACAAAGTTAATTTACGGATTGTCGGATTGCATATGTTACCGCTATTTGTTGAATTCTTTGCTTAAATTGATCTCAAAAGGTAATAAGTGTCATGTTTAAAATAAAAAATAATGTAATTGTTTTCAAAAAATAAAAAATATTAGAATATTAGGAGAGAGTCTGTTGTGTTTTAGGCTTTTAGAACCCAAATTTTTGTATTTTTTATTAATTTTTTTATTTCGTTTTTAATAATTTGTAACCTCTACTAATTAAAACTTTTTTACAAATATTACTAATATTTAATGCTCCGAGCTCTCAAAACTTAAGCCAGCTAACTTACCCGGTAAAGTAAAATATATTGCTAATATATTCATACAAATAAAAGCAATTTATAGTTATGTACATTTTTATATTTTCAAAAAATATCTAAAAAATTAATTAACAAAAAACAAATTGTTTATACGAAAAAAATTTTATATATTAAAAAAAAAGTCCAACAAACTAATTCGTGTCTATTCGATTCAAATCCGATTAATTCGTGAATTATACAAATTTAGTCAAATTATCTATTTAAACGAATGGTAATTTTACTAATTCAATTCACTTATTTTTACGAGTGATCTGAGTCGACTCATGAGTTACAACTTATTTTTATAATTTTACTTCTAAATTTAAACTTAACAAGAATTACAATAATATTTTTAACAATCATGATTCGTATATAAAAAATTAACTACTAAATCTTTTAAAATAAAATGTGTCTTTGTCTTATGTTGGAAATTAAATTATTAATTATTTTATTTTTTAATCTATTATATCTATTATATATATCTAATTTTATAATTAAAATATGTCACATGTGACTTTTTCATTGTAATTAGAATTAAATTTTTTCTTCCAAAATTAAGAAATTATCCTCTCCCTTTTATTAATTTTACAACCAAAATGTGTCACATGTCACTCTTTCATTGTAATTAAAATTAAATATTTTCCTCCAAAATTAAAGAATTATTTTTCCTTTCATACTAATTTTACAACAAAAATGTATCACATGTCATTCTCTCATTACAATTGAAATCAAATTTTTTTCTTCCAAAATTAAAGAGTTTTCCCCTTCTCCATCTTCCTTTCTCTATTTTTCTAATTCTCTCATTCCTTCAACCACTTTATCTATTTTATATATCATTATCAATATCAATGACTAATTACTAATTTGACAATCAAAATATGCAACATAACATTCTTTAATTGCATTAAAATTAAAATTAAAATTAAAATATACCTATATTATGTATCATATATTACTATCTAATTTAATAATCAAATGTGTCACATGATATTCTCTTATTAAAATTGAGAGAATTTTTTTTTTCAAAATTAATAAACTCCCTTTCTAAATTCTCTCATCTACCTCTCTCTATTTTTCTATTTCTCTCTACTATTTTTACTCTATATATAATTTATATTTTATATTAATAATTTGACAAATCAAAATATGTCATCCGATATTTTTTTACAATTAAAATAAATTTTTTACCGTTTATCTTTCTAATCTATATTTTCATTTCTTTTCTTTTAAATATTTATTACATATAATTTTGAGAGAATACTAATGATATAATTAAAAGTTAGAATCGAGATTCAATTGTTTTAAAAAAATAACTTTGAGTTAATTTTATAACTATTAGTATAATTTTTTTATACTAATATCTAATTATATTTTAATATACATAGAGAGGTAAAATACTATTTTTAAATAGCAAGTATAAAAATTAATTATTTCTATTTGTGCAGCATACTTAACACCTAATTAAATGTAAAAGTATACATGTTAAATTATTTTAAATTTTAGATAACGAATGTTAAAATTAATTATTAATAAAAAATTAGACTTTTATATAAAAATAATAACTAAAAAATCTTATATTTAATTTTTTATTACAAATATTTTGGTCTTTTTAGTCAGAAATTTTTGTCAATTTATGACTTTTTTTTATAAAAATAATTTTATTTTATAAATCTTTTGTGTCATGTATAATCTATACTGTCAGAATAAAATAAACCGTAATTTTAAAAAATTTATATTCCCATAATATTATTACAGATAAAAATACTAGTTTTATATAAATTAGGGATACTGTGAGTATATATATATATTAGAATGTAATTTACTAATTTATTGTCTGTAACTAAAATTTTATATGAAATAAACTACAATAAAACATTATTATCCCCCTCCTTCCATTTAACATTTAGAAATAATAATAAAATGATTTGTCAGGTATGGCTAAGAAATGTGTGGGCGATAGAGATTGCAAACATTTGTTTTGTCACAGTGTTCCACCTTTTCCACCAAGGCCTTGCGTAGCTGGATGCCTCGGTGGACATTGCGGTTGCATTTGCCTACCACCAAAGCCAAAAGTCTGATCTTTACAATATATTCAACCATATATATTAAAAACAAAGTTTAGTTGATGAGGATCTTATATTTCATAAACAAGATGTAAAAATTCTACTATATTTGGAATTTTAATTTCAATAAGATCTTCCTGAACGATGATCTGGCCATATTATTTACTATTGTGATATTATTATTTCTCTAGCGGGTTATGTGCTGATGTTGTGTCGAAAATTAAATGATAACATGCTAAAAAAGTAAGTAATAAAATGAAAAAAAAGTTGGCGTTGTCTAAAGTTAAAAAGTTAATTTAAATGATAAGGAATAAATATACAAAAATATTATTTGTATATCAAAATCAATCATTAAAATTAGCTACTAATGTATTTGTGTATAAATATATGTGTAATTTAATTTATTTTTAATATATATTTGTATTTTAACATATATTTTATACTGATAACTGATTTCGGTGTATACGTAACATGGTTGATAAATATATGAATAGTTTCATATCCAAATTATTTTAATATATAAACAGAATAAAATCTTAATATATAGCGCGCGAGATTAATTATTGTGGTAGATTCCAGATCATTATTATTAAAACATTTTGCGTTGAATTGTATGAAAGCGGTTTTAAACTGCCGCAATATGTCGAAATAGGATAGCAATATTAGGCTGCGACAGATACAGAACGCCGCTATTAGGTATTGCTAATTTTTTTTTCCGATCCGGTGATTATAAATCACCACTATTCCAAAAATCGCACTATTTTTTTAGTTTATTTTTGTCGGTTATAAACTATCGTTATTTGGTGTTGCTAATTTTTTTTAAAATATTAATTTATTTTTTTTAAATATTTTAGGTATATTTTTTTCTGTTTGTTAGGAGTTATTTTTTAATATTAAAAATCTTTTTAATTTTCTACTTAAAAATCTAATTGAGGGTAAAAACTTATGAAAATATAATTGTGAAACAAACTAATATATTTATATTAATATCAATAAAATATATCTCTAATTAATAAAGTTGTATAGTCAAATTAAAAAAATATATATTTTAAATAAAATAATATCAATTCCTAATATCTATCTTATATTATGCCCTTCCAAGAAATTCAGCAATGCAATGATGTCTGGTGGTAGCTTCCCATCTTACCGTTGAATTAGATAACTTAAAACATTATGTATCTTCTCTATTGTTACTTCTGTAACACCCTACCACATTCTGCTTTACGCTTAAGTCGTAAAATAAAGGTGGTGTGGTATTACGACCTTCTAAATATAATATATACATATAATGGCAGAAAGATTATAATATACTAGGGGCCTTGAGGAATAGGTGAAATAAAAATCGCAAAGTAAAAGCGCAACGTTCAGGGAACGAGTTAACTTGCATGCTAAAAAAACAATAACTATCAAGCACAAGATAATAAAAGTAGGAATAGAGTGCCAAAGATACAAAATAACAAGCTCCTAACTCAACCTGCGAAGGTAAGGCTGGTCGGAGAATATTTACACGTATATATATACATATCCAATACACAAATGTACATAAACAAAAAACAAAATAACCCAGTAACCACTTCGTTTCAAGTGTCCAGACGCCTAATGAGATGCCTCTCGACCTTCATCTGAAAAAAATAATAACATAGTATGGAATGAGAAATGGAGTTTCTCAGTATGGTAAAGGTGCCACACACATAATATATAAGGTCCTGGGAACGCTAGAGGTAATCCTAGAACGCCGACACTCAAATTATAGAGCTTAGAGTATTAAACAGAAGCCATAAAAGGTGATTTTCTAAGAGTATTTAAACCTAACTTAACTTAACCTTAAATCCAAGTTCCATACTACCATTCCTCCATACCTCCATCTCCATCAACATTTCATAGACAAATAAATAGATAAAGGCAAGTACAAGAAGATTACAAATACTGCAGGTAACAAATATACATTTAGCATGGCAAATACACTTAGGCACACCTAGTTAATGCACAAGCAAGTAATTCAAGTAGTATGCATATGATGCATGCCTGTCTTATGGCTGATGAGGCTATCTGTCGGTTATCCAGCCAACCCGACAAGTCCGAAAACCTTAGACTGTCCCTCGACGTGCATTTCGAAGAGTCTATGCATAGTTTTTTTTCTCAAATAATCAATATTGCTCAATGGGGGTTAACATTCCCGGAAATTTATAAGTGTCCGGTCACTCTTACATCGTAGGGTCAACAAAGTATCGAGTTTTCAACCTGGTACACGTGGTGGCAAGCCACGGTACTTTACCCAGGGAATCTCGTATCTCAGATCATTTAATCATTCAAGCCAAGTATCATACATGATCATTCATTTGATTATTAAGCCAAGTATCATACATGATCATCCATAATATTTCATAATCAATTCATCACTTTTAAGCTTTACTTCACCTTCAAATGATCCCTTTTTCCTAGCTTCATCTTATTATCAAGTCTAACACTACCATTTATGACTAAAGGAATGAAATAGAGGTTTAAAAGTTTGAAATAGAGTTTAAAAACTCAAAATTTATGTTTGCTAGAACAGGGGCCACACGTATGCGTGGCTTATGCGTGCGCATGGGAGTGTGAAAGTGCAGTTTGCTGTGCGCGTCCCTTATCATGCGTACGCGTAGGTAAAAACTTCATGTCACGCGTGCGCATGGAACCAGTCGCGTGCGCGTTGCCAAAAAACCATGCCACGCGTACGCATGGCGTACGATCTTGAAAAGAAACAGATTCAGTAGCAAGGCTGCAGAATGGTAAAACTACAGTTTTGACATACAATCTTCCAACAACCAAACTTCTTCGATTTAAAATATTTTTTACCCGTTATTCGAGTGGCATAAACTTCACGAACCCAACTTTTACTTTAAAACAAATTGGAAGCAAATTGGGGGTCCAAAAGCCAAGTTATACTTCGCTGAAGTTTGGCCAAAAACTTATTTTTTCCAACTCATAAAACCTCTATTTCATTACTCACTTCATCCACATAACAACCATACATATCTGAAAATCAATACTAACACCTACAACAGCCCAACCACAAGATCTTACACTAACTCATCATCCAAGATTCAATCATATAGCACACTTTCACAACTCACAATTTTCACTATGCTTTTGATCACTATACACACAATCATGTCATCATCTATTCAACATTAATCACACAACTACTCATACAACAACAACCACCATTATATAACCAATTCTCATCCAAAATATTAAGAACACTAAGCATCTCATAGTTCCATATATTCCAACTTATCCTACAGTCATTTAGCCTAAGTTTTCACAGAACATTATATATTAAATGCAAGAAACATAAACTATACCTTGGTCGATTTCCTCGTAGTGATCAAGGCAACTTATTTAAAACAAACACAGCCCTTCCAAAATTCAATAAACACTAGGCTCAGCTTCCTCCAAGTTCCAATATTCACAATTTCAAGTTCCAATTATTTATTCACAACCTAATACACATTTATAACACATGTATACCCAATTTAATACTCAAAAGATAAATTCAGTAAAATTAAAATGGAATTATGGTATCCTCACCTTACCCAAACTTCACATAAGTAAGAGTAAACATTTTCCTCAAACTACTTGAATCGTAAAACATCAAAGAGTAAAGAAATTTAATATCTCCACTTAATTTTCCAAAAATTGGGAAAGAAGATGCTGAGGTGAAATAGCAAGTTACCTATGAAATTGTTCCGGTAGAAACGTAGAGCTTGACGCGGTGGTCACATGGCCGCAAACGGTGCAGCAATCGAAATTCGGACGGAGGAGTTACGGCAAATTGGATTTACCGTAAGGGTTCGGGTTTCTCTTCTTTCCCTCCTTAGAAGGATTTCTGCTTCGTTGTGAAAGTGGGAAAAAAGAAGAGCCCGTGGCTCATTTTAATTGCTGGGCCGGTTGGGTGCACGGTCCAGTTTGGGCCTGGTTTAACCGGTTCGATCCGTTCGGTTCAATTTTGGACCGTTTTCTTCAAAATTAGTGTCAAAATTTCTTTTCGATGAGCTCTATCCTAATTTGATATAATATTCGTATTTCTAATTTTTTTTATTAAAACTAATTTATTGACTAATTATTTACTAATCTAACGGGGTTTACAACTTCATCCTCCACTGACTTTTTTTTTCAATTTTTTGGTTGTCAGTTGTCACCTCTACCTATAATTCAAACGGCACCCTTTGGATCTCTTCTGTTTGTGTTCCATCCCCCGACAGATGCGAACTCAGACAAAAGAGTTGACTTAGAATTGGTCCAAAATTCACGCCACGCACTCTACCCTAGTGCTCTTTTTCGAGAGTTTGGGGAATCGAATCATTTTCATACAACATTCTAGAAGATTCATCAGGCTGCTCATTCTCCATAATTTTTTTCTACAAACATAAATAAGTAAACATAAGCAATTACAAACTACAGCATAGTCAACACAATTTTATAATTAAAACCAACGAGAAACAATATAAAGGATCTAAACTTAGTACTTACACCAATGGCTCGAGCTTCTTCATGTATATAGGAGCCATCACTTCATTTGTGCACTAAGTTCTGTAACTTTTTTCTGCCAACTTTTTTTTTTGTAGTTCCGATGGTAACAATATAGTTTATACCATCACTATATTCTGCCCAAATAAAGAAAATGTAGTCGAAAATATAATTCAAATTGAATTTAAACGTAAATTACCTCTTCTTTTTTTCGTGTCGCCAAACTTGTCAAACTACTGGTATAAATGTATAATTGTTTCGATCGATTCACAGTGTGTTTTCTACACTTCTTCTATTATGCCACCAAAAATAAAAATGATTACAGACTAAATTTGTCCATATCAATGTAATATAAATAGGATCCCTTTTTTTTTTACAAATTTAAAATAGGTTACATATGTGTTAAGTTTGTTGCGATACTCAAAAAACCATCTCTAATACTCTATCAATTTCCGACGGACATTTTTCGATATTTTGTTCAAGTTAAATCTTATTCCTATATCACACACGTGTTACGATTCCCTTAATTAGTTCTTATTTCAAAAGTTCACATGCACACATTCACTCATCATCTTTCAACAATACACAATTTTATGGAGGCTTCGTGAGAACAAAGTGTCACACATTCTATCAACACAATCTACCTACTCTTCTCTGCCTACCCTGTCTTTGTAATCCAAATTGGCTTTGCAATGATATGTGCTGGATCCGTACGTGCCAAAAATACCATGAACATAATGCTAACCAATGTGGTTGATGCTGTGGTTCGTAGCATCTCATTCTACCTTTTTGGATTTGTATTTGCATATGAAAATTCCAATCCTTTCATTGGAACTAATTTGTTTGCTCTAGCCAACATTCCAAATGGTACATATGATTATAGTTTCTTTTTTTTTGGGTTGTCCACGATATTTCCAATCTAACCAGCTAAAGATTAATGCATCGTCATTTAAGAGTTTATTTTGGTCAATAGATTGCTGTATAGACAAGAAAAAATTTTAATCCCAAACACTTATTTAAACAGACTAATGAATTAACCGTTATACCAACCCAACTTGGTTTATAATTTCTTCCATTACCAATGGTCTTTTGCTATAGATGTGCCAGAGATCATAAGTGGGTCTATAGCTAGCTGAGAAAACTCAATTTAGTGCATATCTTGTTTTCTCATTCTTTCGTAGTGGGTTTGTGTACCCAGGAGTGGCCCATTGGGTTTGGTCATCAAGTGGTTAGCCAAGTCCAGGGTCAAGTGAGCTGTTCTTGGGCTCATGAGCCATTGACTTTGCTGGGAGTGAGAGTGGTCCATTTGGTTGGTGCCATTGCGGGCTTTTGGGGATCATCATAGATGCTTTGATGCTTTTGGCAAGCCGGGTTCCTCTTCAAGGCCATAATGCAACTCTTGTGATAACTAGACTTCAGTTGGTCTTTGACCAAAAAAAAAAAAAGACTTCAGTTGGTCAAACGGCTATTGTCACCACATTGGCCGGATCGACGGCTAGCACCGTCACCTTGTTCGCAATGGATGTAATGGATGTATCCAATGGTTTGCTTGGTGGGTTTGTAGCCATTACCTCTGGGAACTCAGTTGTGGAGCCATGGGCTGCCATTATTTGTGGGTTCGTCTCGGCTTGATCTTAATTGGGCTAAACATATTCGCATTAAAAATGAACTATGATGACCCATTAGAGGCAGCCCGATTGCACTTGGGGCTTCTTGTTTACAGGGTTGTTTGCCAAAGAAAAATTTGTGATCCAAGCCTACAATTCCGGTGCCACAGGAGTGGTAAGACCTTATGGTCTAATACTTGGAGGTGGATTTGGATTGATTGGAGCCCAAATTGTTAATTTTTTGTAATCTTTGTATGGGTTAGTGCAACAATGTGGCCCTTGTTCTATGCCTTGAACAAGCTTAAATTGCTGAGAATCTCCATTGATGAGGAAGATTTAGGCCTTGATATCTAAAGCCATGGAGGGTATGCTTATGCTCATGATCATGCTCATCAAGAGAATAATGATCCTCATTCTCATGCAGATTATATGCATATTCAAGATGACCAATCAAAGTTTGATTTTATGATTCTACTAGTTTTAGGAATTGCCCCTATAGTTTTTGTTTGGGGGTGATAGTTGTGTAAAACCTTATCTAAGAATACAATCACAATATGTCACATTTGGCATTAAGTATGGATTTGGAGATTGAAAATTTTTTTTCTTTAATTTTAATTTCCTGATTTGATTAATATATTAAATTGTTAGAATGATTCCACATACCAATTTTATCATAAAACTTAAATGAATTGCTAATTCCGAATTTGTTATATGGACACTCAAATTTTGACGTAAAAAATGCTGATGGAGCGTATTTTAGTGCTAATATACATACCTCTATCTTTTCAATTTATTTAAAAAAATATTTTTTTATAATTATATAAAAATCATTATTTATTAAACAATCATTATAATTAACCATAAATAAATAAGATCAAAATTGTTAATAGATTTGTTGAAATTCAGACTCATGCACGTATTCTAATTATATTTTTAATCAATCATTATAATTAGCCATAAATAAATAAGATCAAAATTGTTAATAGATTTGTTGAAATTCATACTCATGCACGTATTCTAATTATATTTTTAACCAATCATAATAATTAACCATAAATAAATAAGATCAAAGTTGTTAATAGATTTGTTGAAATTCATACTCATGCACGTGTGTCACATAATTATATATAATTTTGATATTTATTCTAATAATTAATTTCTATAATTAATTTCAAGCTACTAAAGGTTATATACAGTATTTTTTTTATAGTTCATGAATCTAAATTTAAGAAAAAAAATATTTGTATTAATCTTATAATTTGTTTTTTTTTACTATTTCGTAAAATAAGAATGTATTTTTCGTTTTTCATCGAAATTGATCTTTTAAAGGTACAAGTTATAATTTTTTATGATTGATGTAACCATTTTATTATTATTTTTTTTAATAATTTGATGGTTGTTCTTACTCAAACTTATTCTTTTCATCCAACGTTACAGCGAAATTGTCCTTTGCCGCAATCGTTTACAATGCACCACATCCATTAAATACCACCTCCAATTGTATTTACTGATACAGATTCTAATTATATAGATGTAAGAGTTCAATGAAGATGCAGTAAACTCCATTTTATTGATGAATGGTTGGATTTACTCATATATTATGACAAATCCAATAGAATGTGGATAAAATTAGCTTTCATAGGAGAAGCTCGATTTTTTATTAAGCAATTGCATCCAAAGAATTTTTCAGGCTAAGTTCAAATTTCAATTCCTCCATACTTAGCTTTCTACGTTCAAAAAATCTTTGAAGCGGAGCATACAATCTCATTGAATTTTCTCAATTTCTTTCCTAATTTTAAAAGTATTACATTTATGAAAAGAACGTAGATATTAATATATGATTATAAGAGATAATATTTATATATTATGAAAATTAAAATTTGTGTATTGATGTTTTAAATCAATTAATGATAGCAATTTATATGATTATATTATTAGGAAAAAGATAATATTTAATTTATTATTAATTATATCAAAAGTCAAAAATAAATTATACAAATTATACTATAATCTTACAAAACTATTTGTTCTTAAATTAGAGAATCAAATTATTAGATTATTAATTAATAATTTATTTTCTAATTATAAAAGAAATATAATTAAATGCATAGACTCTAATTAAGGGATAAATATATTAGTCTATTAAACGTCATTTTAAAATTGAATTTTGAGAATAAATAATATTTCAAATCTTTTTATCGTTGAAAATTTCATAATTAATTTGCTTAAGCTAAGGTAGTTACTTTTAGATTTTGTTTTTTGATATATTGGTGTGATTTTATGGAGGAAACGTGTATATTAATCTTTATAGTATACAAATGGAAAGCTCATATGCTGACGTGGCGCTCATACGTTGAGTCTGGGAGTTTATTTGCTTAGGTGTCGTCATTAGAAATTTTTAGAATTATATTTATTAATTATAAATTATTATTTGCTTAGGTTGTTATTTTCAAATTTTAAGTTTGGGTTGTTTTACTTAGGTTGTTATTTTTTAAAATTTCAAATTATTTTATTTAAGTTGTTATTTTTTAAATTTTAGATTGTTGTACTTAGATTATTATTTTTTAAATTTTAAATTATTTTACTTAGGTTGTTATTTTTTAAAAATTTGTTAATTCTTTTTACTATTATTTTTTAAAATTTGCAGCTACATACGTTCTTTTAAAAAAAGTTAGAGTTTTAAAAAAATTTACGTTAATTATATTTCGGCTGTTACATACTAATATTACTATAACGATTTACGTTAGTTTAGATTTTTTAAATTATTATTTGTTTAGGTTGTTATTTTTAAATTTTAAGTTTGGGTTGTTTTACTTAGGTGGTTATTTTTTAAATTTTAAATTGTTTTATTTGTTTGGGTTGTTTTACTTAGGTTGTTGTTTTTTAAATTTTAAATTAAAGTCAACCAAATTTAAAAAAATTTAGTTATGATGCAACTATAAAAGGATAAATTATGAGAGATGTAAAGCACCACAATTTAAAGTACATCAATCCCTTTCTTTACATATATCCAAAATCTCTCTACTTATTCCAATGGCTGGTATTCACAAAATTGCTGGCATCAATCCTACAATTGACAATTTGTGTGTACGTATACGAGTATTACGGTTATGGACACTACCAAGTTACAAAAATTCTCCATTGCCATACTCAATTGAGATGGTTTGGCTCGATGAAGACGTGAGTTTTCTACTAATATTTTTCTATTTTATTTTAAATTTATATTATTTATATTTTAAATTTGTTTGTTTATCCCCATCTAATTGTTCTTTAATTTTTGTTTATCAATTTTATGGAGGAAAAATATATGCCTTGGTTAAAAGGGCTCTTTTGTCTCGATTCGTAAATTTGCAAAAGGAAGGAATATCATTCTTAAAAATTTATCAAGGCAAAATCATTAAGCAGTTAAAAGAATTAGATATGGTAATTTTCTTTTCTGTAAAAAAGTTGAGGAAAAAATTAATTTAAATCTGTTGTATATTGATTATTTTTGTTTATTCATCTTATTTATTTAGATATATCTTTTATATTTAAAAACTCACCAAATTCAAGGAATTTAAATCATTAAGTTTTTTTTATAATGCTGTTTGTATTGTCTTGGCTACTATAAGTCATATTATAGGTACTCTAGACTGGTGGTACGGCCAATGTGAATGCAACAGGTCCACATATGCTTTTACAAAAATTTAATGTGTACTTATTTTTAAAAAAATTTAATTATAATTTTAATTAAAGTATTATATTTAAAATTTTAAATTTAAATTCAAATATACTTTTTTTTTTGAATTTTTAAGTAAGCAATTAAGTTTGAGAATATTTTTTAAAACTTTATATAATTTATAAGTTACTATGCTAATTAAAAAAGAAAGAAGTTATTTATACTATTTAAAAGAAAATTTTAATTTGACATTCTTCTATACTTAATTCTGTTTCTAATGTTGTTCCGACAAAATTGAATTAATTTAAGAAATTTTATTTAAAAATTTAAAATTTGTACTAGCTAATTAGAAAACTCTATTTAAAAATTTGAAATTTAAAATTCTAATACTAATTCCTAATTAAGTGACTTCTTAACAGTTTCGATTTTTAAATTTAAATTTTTTTACTTGCCACATTTATAAATTTTCTCTTGACTCAATTTACATTGTTATCTTTTAGATTGTTTCTGCAAAACATGTCAGATTACAGGTATTTTTAGAGTAGAGCAATTTTTGCACCCACGCTTAAGAGTGTCGAGAAGGTAAACGATTTTGTCTTGACAATCTTTCCAGGGATGGAAAAGGAGTATTTGAGTTCTGACACAACGTGTTAAGTTGATAAGAATGAAGATGTACAACAAGAGTGGTTCACACCAGAGTTCTTAAATGACATCAAATGTTCGGGACTACCCAATCACAAGTTGACTTTGAAGCCAAAAATCGCTGTAATGCTATTGCAAAACATAGACCAGACTTCAGATTTATGCAACGGGACAAGATTAATAGTTAACGAACTTGGCAGCAACATAATTGGAGCGACGGTAGTAACCGGTAGAAATATTGGAGATAAATGTACATTCCAAGAATGAACTTGATCCCTTTAGATTCAGGATCGCCATTTACATTCCAATGGAGACAATTTCCATTAACAGTATGCTTTGCAATGACCATTAACAAGAGTTAGGGTCAATCATTATCACATGTAGGGCTTTATTTGCCAAAATCAGTGTTCAGCCATGGACAACTTTATGTTGCTTTGTCAAGAGTTAAGAGTCGCAGTGGCCTCAGGGTTTTAATTCTAGACGAAGACGGCAATCCAAAGTCATCAACAACAAATGTCGTGTTCAAAGAGGTTTTTAATAATATTTAGGTAAGAATAATATTATTTTTATTTTAATAGTTATGATTTATACTTTTGTATAAATATTTACTGTAGATATAACTAATTTATCTATAACTTTATTTTCAGATTTGAGATGAAATGTGTAACAAAGAGCACAACATCATATGCCAATTGCTTTTCTAATGAAGTTAGTAAGATACTAGGTTGTCGATAAATTTTTATTGGCCTTTTGATATAAAATTTAGTGTAAAATTGACATGCTATTATTACAGTTATATATGTTCTTATTCTTTTCATGTCACCCTCTTTATGGTTCAAGAATATTATAAACTTCAAAATCTTCTATTTGCTTTTTACTTTGAATAAAGATAAAACAGCATATTCAGTACGTTTATTATATTCAAAATCTTCTATTTGTGTTTTCTTGGCTACTATAAGTCATATTATAGATATTCCAGACTGGTGGTACAGCCAATGTGAATGCAATAGGTCCACATATGCTTTTACAAAAACTTTCAAATGTTCAAGTTGTGGCCGTCTCCTTTTATCCATAACTCCAAGATTATGTATTTATTTTTTTTAATTTAAAGTCTAATCACAATGGATTAGATACTGAATAAGTCTATGTTTAACCTTTTTTTATGCTGTTTTTTTTTTCTATTAAGCAGGTACCGAATAAAGCTTAGCGTCATTGATGACTCTGACTGTGCATGTTTTGTAGTCTTTGACAAAGAGACAAAACAAGTTTTGGAAAAGAGCTGTATAGAGATACTTGATCCAATCCTATTGGTAATTTGAAACCAATATTTATTTCTAAAAATATTAGTAGTGAAGATATTTTTAATGGTAATTTTTATATTATTTATTATTAATATATTATATAATACCCTGCAGAAAGGAGATCTATCGGATATACCTATACTTTTGTTCAGCCTAATTGATAAGACCTTCCTCTTCATCGTTAAAGTTCAAATATCTGATAATTCGCATTCTTCATCTTCTTATAAAGTTAAGATGACTGATAATGTGGACCTCATAAATAAATTCAAAAAGGCTCATCCTATTCAAATTGTGAGTACAGTTATAAGTGTACTTTCTATTAAAAATCAGTTTATTTTTCTCTTCCTTGATCGTTACTAGTATGTAATTTATAAATAATAATTAATAACTAATTATAATTTTAGGATATTGACTACACCGGCGGTTTGCTTCCAACTTCAAAGGCATCCTCAATCATTGAAGGGGAGAAAGTAGAAGGTGTTAAGGTATTTATTCAAAAAATAAAATTTTTGTTTGTTTGTTTTCTCAAAATTAGATCCTTATTTTATTCAAAAAATATTATTGAGATAAAATCAAAGGTGAGAAGGAAGTTTTTAATTTAACGTAGTATTTTGTATAGAATTTGTTGCTTGAATTCTCCAATGAAGTTGCGGACAATGATGAATTCGAAGTGTTGGAAAATGTTATTACACAAACCAAGTGTCACGGTCAATCATTATCACATGTAGGACTTTACTTGCGAAAATCAGTGTTCACACATGGACAAATTTATGTTGCTTTGTCAATAGTTAAGAGTCGCAGTGGCCTCAAGGTTTTAATTCTAGACAAAGACGACAATCCAAAGTCATCAATAGCAAATGTCGTGTTCAAAGAAGTTTTTAATAATATTTAGGTAAGAATGATCGTATTATACTAAACTAAAAAAATTTATGATTATAAAATATTATTTTTAATTTAACATGTCAAATTTAAATATAAGCCCGTGCATCGCACGGGTTTAACACTAGTTGACATTACAAATTGCAAATATGCTACGTAATCATTTTGGCATGCGATCATCACAAACTAATTCTAACAATTTGTCAATTGGTTTCAAACTAAACGGATTTTAATTATCCATTATAAGCAACTCTGATGAAAAAAGCAATTGGTGGAAGAAGAAAGCATGACTGATGACGAATTGAAAAACCTCTGCCTTATTGAGATTGAGAAGATACTCAACAGCAATGCGAGATCTTTAAAAGACTATCAATTAATGCCATATCCTGAGATGTCTGATGTTCGCCTTTTTCAAAATAAGCTAATAGAGAAGGATTTAGCATATGACACAAATGAGTTGACTCATACAAACTTATATACGAAACAAAAGATGACTCATGAGAAAATGTTAGTATTTGATGAGATACTCAACGCTGTTATTACATACTCTGGTGATTTTTACTTCTTTATGGGCATGGTGGGTGTGGTAAGATATTTATTTGGAATGGACTTTCTTCTACTATTCGGTCTAGAAGAAAGATTATTTTAAATGTCGCATCCAGTGGAATTGCTTCTTTACTCCTACCTGGTGGCAGAACGACTCATTCTAGATTTTCAATACCCATTACAATTACTGATGAATCTACTTGCAACATCAAGCATGGCAGTTTGAAGGCCGAGCTACTCATTCAAAGTAGCTTAATAATTTGGGATGAAGCTCCAATGCTCAATAAAATGTGCTTTGAATCACTTGATCGGACGCTCAGGGATCTTATGTCAGTTACCGATCAACATAAGACACATAAACCATTTGGTAGTAAGGTTGTTGTTCTAGGAGGTGATTTCAGACAGATACTTCCGGTGATTCCGAAAGGAAGTAGACACGATATATTGGCATCCGCTATTAACTCATCCCATCTCTGGTCATTTTGTAAGGTTCTGAAACTGCATACAAATATGAGGCTTCTAATGTCTTCTTCGGATCAAGATGAATGTGAAATGAAGAGATTTGCTAATTGGATACTTGATGTTGGAAATGGAAATATTGGCTCTATTATTGGTGATGAATCAGAAGTTGAAATTCCAAATGATCTATTGATTACAACTACTGATGACCATTTGGTAGACTTTGCATATCCAAATTATTGTAAAACATGTCAGATTACAGGTATTTTCAGAGTAGGGCAATTCTTGCACCCACGCTTGAGAGTGTCGAGAAGGTAAACGATTAAGTTGACTTTGAAGCCAGGAGTCGCTGTAATGCTACTGTGAAACATAGACCAGACTTCAGGTTTATGCAACGGGACAAGATTAATAGTTAACAAACTTGGCAGCAACGTAATTGGAGCGACGGTAGTGACCGGTAGAAATATTGGAGATAAAGTGTACATTCCAATAATGAACTTGATCCCTTCAGATTCAGGATTGCCATTTAAGTTCCAACAGAGACAATTTCCATTAACACTATGCTTTGCAATGACCATTAACAAGAGTCAGGGTCAATCATTATCACATGTAGGACTTTATTTGCCAAAATCAGTGTTCACCCATGGACAACTTTATGTTGCTTTGTCAAGAGTTAAGAGTCGCAGTGGCCTCAGGGTTTTAATTCTAAATGAAGACGGCAATCCAAAGTCATCAACAACAAATGTCGTGTTCAAAGAGGTTTTTAATAATATTTAGGTAAGAATAATATTATTTTCATTTTAATAGCATGTTATGATTTACACTTTTGTACAAATCTTTACTATAGATATAACTAATTTATTTATAACTCCTTTTTCAGATTTGAAATGAAATGTGTAACAAGGAGCACAACATCCTATGCCAATTGCTTTTCTAATGAAGTTAGTAAGATACTAGATTGTCGATAAATTTTTATTAGCTTTTTGATAAAAAAATTTAGTGTAAAATTAACATGCTATTATTACAATTATATATGTTTTTATTTTTTTCATGTCTCCCTCCTTATGATTCAAGAATATTATAAATTTCAAACTTTTCTATTTATATTTTACTTTGAATAAAGATAAAACAACATATTTAACACGTTTATTATATAACTACGATGATAGTGTTATACTAAATTTAAAAAAATATATATAGATATAAAATATTATTTTTAATTTAACTTATCAAATTTAAATATAAGCCCGTGCATCGCACGGGTTTAACACTAGTACATGATAAATGAGAAGGAAAATATTTATATAATATTCAAATTAAAATGCATGATGTAATAATGTTTTAAATCAATTAATGGTAAGAATAATGTATATGATTATGTTATTAGGAGAAACATAATATTCTAATTTATTATTAATTGCAGTAAAGATAAATCATATAAATTATAATACAATCAAACATAATTATTTGTTATTAAATTAAAAAATTAAATTATTATATCATTAATTAATCATTTCTTTCTTAATTTAAAAAGTATTATAATTAAATGCATAGACTTACCTAAAGAGATAAATATATTAATCTTTTAAACAAAATGTTAAATTAAAGTTTGATAATAAAATAATATGTTCTATTTTTTTTGTTAAAAATCTTATTATTAGTTTATTTTTTGTAGGTATTTCGAGATTTTGTTTTCTAAGATATTAGGTATTATTTTATTTTGATGCTCTTTATTTTTTCTCTACATGTGCATGGGTGTTTTGGGAGCATATAATTATTAAGAGAAAAAGAAATATTTTTAATAATATTAACTATTTTAAATATTTTATACAAAATCGCAAATAGAATAACTTCTCATTATGACTATAAATAATAAAAGAAAATAAAATAAAAGAATCATTGAATAGAACATATATATATTAGCTTATTATAATTAGGATAAATTTGTATAATACATATAAGACATTGAAAATACAATCAATATTATTATTATTATTATTATTATTATTATTATTATTATTATGTGTTTTTTATTTTATACTATTATTTATTATTTGTTTAAAAGACAAAAAATATAAAATCATTTTATTTAAGTTAAATATGTTCATGATCAATTTTGTTTAAAAACATATTTTAAATATAAATAAAAAATAAATATTTTTTTGGTATGGCATGGGGTACATATACACTAGTATATCATTATAACATATCTCCCACCAATAATCTATCCGCTTTATTAGGATAATATAATATGATGATAATGATTGAAAGGAAAATGAATTTTGTGCAGTAACTCAAAGAACAAAGTAAAACAGAAAAAGAAGTTCAACAATAAGAAAGTAAAAGATGTAAAATTGAACTACTATTAATCTTAAAGTGTCTGTGTATTTTATATGATAGATTAATTCCTATTTATAGTACTTAGCACTAATTTAAAATAAAAACAAGGGCAAATGATGCTTATAAATTAAGTATAAAATGGTTTTACACAATTTTATCAAAGCAAAAAAGTTACAAGATTCTATTTAGAGTAGTTTTTTATATAATTTGAATTGGTGCAATTCGAATTACACACACTCACACACTAATTCGAATTACACACACTAACACACACTAATTCGAATCACTTTGATTCAAACTAGTCAATTTGTCGTGTCCATAGTAATTCGAAATAAGCTGTTTCGAATTACTCTCTGTTTTGCCAATATAAGGAGTTTGGAGTAACTTCGTTCGAACAACTATTCCAAATCCATACCCCACCAAACTCAAAAAAAAATGACCCAGTACGACTCTAACAAAGGACTATTTTAAATATTTTATACAAAATCGCAAATAGAATAACTTCTCATTATGACTATAAATAATAAAAGAAAATAAAATAAAAGAATCATTGAATAGAACATATATATATTAGCTAAATTATTATAATTAGGATAAATTTGTATAATACATATAAGACATTGAAAATACAATCAATATTATTATTATTATTATTATTATTATTATTATTATTATTATTATTATTATTATTATTATGTGTTTCTTTATTTTATACTATTATTTGGTATTTGTGTAAAAGACAAAAAAATATAAAATCATTTTGTTTAAGTTAAATATGTTCATGATCAATTTTGTTTAAAAACATGTTTTAAATATAAATAAAAAATACACTAGTATATCATTATAACATATCTCCCACCAATAATCTATCCGCTTTATTAGAATAATAATATAATATGATGATAACGATTGAAAGGAAAATGAATTTTGTGCAGGAACTCAAAGAACAAAGTAAAACAGGAAAAGAAGTTTAACAATAAAAAAATAAAAGACGTAAAATTGAACTATTATTAATCTCAAGTGTTTGTGTATTTTATATGATATATAGATTAATTCCTATCTATAGTACTTAGAACTAATTTAAATTAAATAATGGTTTATCAGTGGCTAAGAGAAAGAGGGGTTGAATCTTAGCCCCTTTTTAGCTTAGTAACTCTTGCTGTCATTTAGAACATTTGAGGATATATTTTTATTTTTGTCTCGTGCCTAGCCAAGAGACTTTTTCGTTTTGTCTCGTGACCAGCTAGGAGATATTTTTCAATTTTGTCTCCTATGCACCAGAATCATAAATGGAGTAGAAGAGAGAGAAAATTATACCAAGATATATCCTGGTTCAGTTGCTAAGTGCAATGCAGCCTACATCCAGTCTCCATCACAACAATGATGGAATTTCACTATAATCATCTTTGATTACAAACACCAATTCTCCCTAGGAACTACCCTTCCTATCTAGGACAAATCCAGAATCTATTCCTAAAACTAAACTTAACTTGGTATCCCACCAAACTTTCAACTGCTAAGTGCTAACCCAACTTGCAAGGAAATTCTCACAGAATCATGAAACACAACACAGTAGTACAAAGGACCTCTAAGGATATCTATGGCTTTTTCTTTTAATTTTGTGCATTCTACCTTTTTTCGTTCTATGGCTTTTTCTTACAAATCTCACTGTTTGCCTTTTTCTATGAGACTCAAGACAGAAAAATACAAAATGAAGAACATTGAAGGAGAAGAACTTCTATTAGTTTGGGTAGCTATGAGAACTCTATGCTTTCACTCTTTTCTCCTTGCTTCAAGTCTTGGCTGTTCTCCCTTATTTATATAGGGGGAAGCCTCTACGGTTGAAACTGTTGAACCAAGCTAAATTCTTCTTCTTCATGCAAAATCGGTTCGGCCAGAGAGAGAGGAGAGATAATCGAATGTAAAACCCAACATGCAATTACTTCTGTATCTTCCTTTTATACAAAACCTCATCAATCTGAGCATTCCATCTTGACTTGCACTTCAAGAAAGATTCCTAGCCCTTGATGCACTCTTGATGATGACAGTTTCTTCTGCTCTAACTTCTGCATCCTCCATCACGTAGCTACTGTAGCTACCTCCTGTGGTGGTTGATCAAAAGCAGAGACAAGTCATACCTCCAAGGATCTTCTTCCTCTGACCGAGATCGTCTTCTTTCATTTTTGGTATGAAGAGCTTGAGATTACTTTACCAAATCTTACCCTTTTTTGGTGAAGATCTCAACCACAACATACTTTTTTTTTCTTGTCATCATTACAATGGTCTTTAGCTTTCTTCTAGCTTTCTCTTCTTTCAGATGGTAGCTTAAAATTTTTTCCATAGTTGATGTGAAGTGACCGAAAGCAAGAAGAAAGATGAGAGAGAAGAGAGAAGACTTAGAAATGCTTTTAGTGAAACTAAGAAAGTGAATTAAATGAATTAATTGTTTCGAAACCCAAGCCTAGAAGCGTGTAGAACAAGATAATCAAATCACTTTTTCACTTTATCTTTCCTATTTCTAATGTCTGCATTAAGTACATTAAAACATAATTTGAAATCCATCAAAAGATGAATATGACATCCGTGAAAGCATGCATGGTTCTCTCTTTCTCAAATTTTTTTAATATGGACCAAGCCAGTAGATCTCTCCATCAAAGTTGATTTGGGCTAATAATAATCAAATTTTGCCCAACAAAAATAAGAACAAATCAGCCACAATATTCATCATTTTTATAACTAAGGGTGATTTATTTCCAACATCTTGGGCTTGTTATTTTTTTGGCCAGTAGCAAAATATGCAAAACAAAATTATTAATTAACTTATATGAATTAAAATTAAATTAATAATTTTATAATTAATTATATTAATAATATTTGATCATCACTAATTTAATTTTAGAATTTTCCAAACTTATCATGTATATCAACAAATTAATGTATCTTAATATAATTTGTATTTGAATAAGGAATTTCAATACAGATCTCAAGTTTTATATTGGAAAGACTGACCTCTCTTTTAAAAAAAAGTTAATTATTAAATTAATTTTTTTTAAGTATGATAAGTGGTAACACATTAATTTTCATGGAACGATATGTCAATTAAATAATTTGAGCTGGTAAAATGATTAATTTAATTTTTTGATTTGAAATTTAAAAACTCTCCAATTATCTTTTTACTAATTCTCTCGTATTATTAATAGTACTTTTTCGTTAGTCATTTTGAAATTTTTTTATACATATAATTACCAATTTTATATTAAGTGTGGTCATGAATTATGTTTAAATTTTATAAACCAAAAAGAACTCGCAAAGAATATATATGAGTGAATTAATTAATTTATAACATATTTGATCATATTAAAATTTTAATTAAGTCATTTTATTGTCTGAGATGCTATTGTAAAATTTTATATTAGTACTGTATTAATGATAATTAAATTTAAAAAATTAAATTAATAAATTTAGAGATCATTTGATAATTTTTTTGTGTGTTATAGACTATTTTAATAAATGCTTAAAATTTTAAAGAATAAACTAGATATTCTCTCAAATAATATTAGGAAGACAAAAAAATAATTAAAATTTATTTTATTTAGTATTTATTAATTATTGCAGTAATTCATAAATGCTAAATAAAATAAATTCTAGTTAATTTTAGCTAAATTTTGTTTGTTACCAAATATTTCTATAAAACAACATTTCAATTTTTTTTTTCAAATATATCTGTCTAAATAAAGCTAAGTGTATCTCATGTTTGATTCTTTCCATAAAAGTTAGTTGCATGTAATATCTATTTAAATAAGGCTAAATGTCTCATATAAAAAATCTAATTAGTAAATTATTCTTTTTTTTAAAAAAATACGGTAATTTGGGTAACACGTGAAAAAAAATTTGACTATGCCTTTGACATAGCGTCATTTGCTGCAATGAAAATCAATGCAGTTTTCCTTATAAATATACAATCAAGCTTTTTATTCTAATATAGTAATATCTACCATGCCATATAGTCAATTAAATTAAAACAAAAATTTCTCAAAAAGACTTTCAAAATGGCAAAAGCTTCAATGGTGCTTCCTTGCTTGCTTTTCTTATTTCTCCTAGCATCTCAATCTGGTATTTTCCATCCTCTATTTTTCTTTTCTTCAATATAGTGTTTCCGTCTGGCTCTCTAATTTATGCTTGAAATTAAAATATTATACATGTTGTTTCGAAAATTGCTATGAATTAATAGTTTGGTAGGGCTAACAATCTTTTTATTTTTCACTTTTCGTTCTTTGGTTCTTACCTACGAAGTACATATATTTTAAATATGATATTCATTTAATACTTGTTTAATACATGTATTTTTTTAGTCAAATCATATTTTAATAAAAAATAAAAAATTCATTAAATATATTTAAACACATTTAAATATTATCATAAATTAGTATATTTAATTTTATTTTTAACATATACTTTTAAGATAAATTTAAAAATAATTAAAAAATAATTTATATTTTAATATCAATAATAGTATTATAATTTATATATAAGTCGTGTTTTATGTCTTATAAAAATTGAAATTAATGTGTCGTATTCCTTATCATATTCCGTATCATATTAATGTCAGTATCTTTTTTAGTATTTTTCTATTAGTTCTTCCATTTGAAAATAAGTATCATTTATAATATATGGAATAATATCCTAAATCATTGTCAAAAAATTTTTAGTCAGACAATTTATTTCTGAACAAATTTTAAACATTAATTAAATCAATGTAAAATATTTTAGTTTGTTAAATATATTAATTTTGATAAAAATATTAAACAAATCAATCATTGTTATTATTTAATAAATACATAACAGTACATTAAGAATTTTTTAAATTCTCATATCCATCCTTGTACTAATAGCCTGGTATGAAAACTATCTTGTCTAATAAAATAAAAGTTTAGAGACTGATTTCACAAAAAATTTGTTGAGAAAAAATATTCAATAGAAAATGACCCAAACTTTTGTAATTCTTTATTATTATTTTTTCCTTTTTAATAATTTGTAACCTCTACTGATTAAAACGTTTTTACAAATATTACTAATATTTAATGCTCCGAGCTCGTTTCAAAACTTAAGCCAGCTAACTTACCCGGTAAAGTGAAATATCTTCTATAGCAGGCAAACCGAGTTTGAACAAAACGGCGAGTCAAATTATAAATAAAAAAATAAAAAATAAAAAATAAAAAAACACTAATTAAATAAGTTGACTTGTTTGACTCTTTTTTGGTTTATAAAAAAAAATTATTACACAATGTTAACATTTTTTTACTCGATATTCATACAAATAAAAACAATTTATATAGTTATATACATTTATATATTTTCAAAAAATATATAAAAATTAACTACTAAATCTTTTAAAATAAAAAGTGTCTTTGTCTTAGGTTGGAGATTAAATTATTATTTTATTTTCTAATTTTATATAAATTAGGAATACTGTGAGTATATATATTATAAGAGTGTAATTTGCTAATTTATTGTCTGTAACTAAAATTTTATATGAAATAAACTCCAATAAAATATTATTATCCCCCTCCCTCCCATTAACATTTGAGAATTTATATTAACGATAAAATGATTAGTCAGGTATGGCTCAGAAATGTGGGAACGATAGAGATTGCAAGCATTTGATTTGTCACAGTGTTCCACCTTCTCCACCAAGGCCTTGCGTACCTGGATGCCTTGGTGAACATTGCGGTTGCATTTGCGCACCACCAAAATCAGGAGTCTGATCTTTACAATATATTCAACCATATATATTAAAAAGAAAGTTTTGTTGATGAGGATCTTATATTTCATAAATAAGATGTAACAATTCCACTATATTTGGGATTTTAATTTCAATAAGATCTTCCTGAACGATAATCTGGGCATATTATTTTACTATTGTGATATTATTATTTCTCTAGCGGGTTATGTGCTGATGTTGTGTCGAAAATTAAATGATAATATGCTAAAAAAAAGTAATAAAATGAAAAAAAAGTTGGCGGGTCTAAAGTAAAAAAGTTAATCTAAATGATTAAGAATAAATATACAAAAATATTATTTGTATACCAAAATCAGTCATTAATGTATTTGTATATAAATATATTTGTAGTTTAATTTATTTTTAAGGTGAATGCTATCTAACCCCCTCTAAAATAACATATAAGTTACTCTTCATTATGTGTCATATTGTAATTGGTCCTTATCTTAACCATAGTTGGGTTATTTTATAATTTATTATTTTTCAAATATCAAAACTCCATTCCCGTTAATTGAAACACATTTCACTCCTCCATTTTTTGTTCATCACTTCATCACCTAGATTCGGTCCTTCCAAGTACTGTTGCGTTCGTGACAAGAAGCACCAACGTCATCGCCATCTACTGCCTTCCCACACGACAAGAAGCACCAACGTCATCGCCATCTACTGCCTTCCCACACCAGTATAGCTGGCGCTTCTTTTTGCCATGTATCACTGCTTATCCATATAATTAATGGTTAATTTTAGTTATTAAATTTTTTTATTAAAAAAATATATCTTTATTTAATTACGTGACGGAACATATATTTATATGTAAAATATAATATAATAAAATAAATCTATTCAAAGTATTTAAAATTATAATTAAAATTATGAACATACAAATATAATATTAAAATTTGTTTTCCAAACAAATAAACATATTTTTTTTATCATACATATATTATTTAAAAAATAAATATATTATTAAAATTAATAACAAAAATTTAAAATAATAAAATTTAGCTTTTTTACCGT
>NC_029772.3:5408569-5412189 GCF_000817695.3 Arachis duranensis
ACCGGTTTAAACTGTCCTGCAAGAATTTATATACACACATTGAAGGATGTCGGTGCTTGGATCATTTCAAAGGTTGTGCTGTCCAAGCAAAGCAGAGATGCTCAAACAGCACAGGGAACTAAGCATGTCCATTCGTCGTACGATAGAGAATAACGACGAGGCCGGTATCAGACCAAGCAAAACCTACCAATCATTTGTTGTGGCTGCCGAGGGTCACTGCGAGTTAAATTTCATCGAAAAGGACGTGAGGAATTACATTACCAGGGAAGTGCGGAATGTTTCCGAATAAGAAGATGCAAAGGAATTCGGGAAATATTTCTTAAGAATGAAAGAGAAGAATCCGAATTTCTTTTTTGAGCTCGAACCCGAGGAGGATCAATCGATTAAGCTGGCTTTTTGGGCCGACGCAAGAAGCAGAGCCGCCTGTGAGTATTTCGGAGATGTCATTTCATTCGACACCACCTACAATACAAACAGGTAACAAACTGTCCCTGTTTATGATGCTAAATTAATGTATTTTTACGAATCCGTGGCAGAGGTGTATATTGGCCGTTTCATTGGGTGTATTCTAAGCTTTTGTTGGGGTGTACCTAATGATTTTGCATTCTGGACCATGGTAATTCGTTTCAGGTATAATTTGGTCTGTGGTTCTTTTGTCGGGGTGAATCACCACGGTCAGTCAACACTTCTCGGATGCTCTTTGATGAAGAACGAAGAAATTGAATCATTCAAATGGTTATTTCAATGCTGGCTTCGTTGCATGGGAGGAAACGCTCCGAAATGGTTTCTCACCGATCAGTGCGCATCAATGAAAAGGGCTTTAGAGGCCTGTATGCCAACAACAGTTCACCGCTGGTGTATTTGGCACATCATGAAGAAGATTCCAAGCAAATTAAACGGGTACAAGGCACATGCCGATATCGAACAAGAAATGAGCCATGTTGTTTGGAACTCTCATAGCAAAGACTCATTCGATAGGAATTGGAACGATTTTCTGGTGAATTTTGGTCTTGCGGACAACAAGTGGCTTTCAGGTAATGTGTTTTTAAAATCTGCAGCAGAGGTGTAAATTGTACGATCTCTCGGGTGTATTTTACTGTGTGTGTTTGGGTGTATTATGCAGATTTGTACGAAGACCGTCACATATGGGTTCCTATCTATCTGGACCACCACTTCTGGGCAGGGATGAGAAGCACACAAAGGAGCGAGCGCATGCATTCATTTTTTAACAAGTACATCACCCGGAACAGCTCGCTCATTCAGTTCGTCAAACAGTACGATAATTGCCTCGGAAGCAGGGAGCAAGCAGAGAGAGAATCAGATGCTGCAGATTTTCATACGGTCATACCGTGTGCAACCAAATCCTCCATCGAAGCTCAGTTTCAAGATGCGTACACTCACGCAAAGTTTAGGAAAGTCCAAGCCCAATTCAGAGGAAAGGCGAATTGCATCACCAGATTAAAGAATTCCGCTCTAGGCTATTCAGTATACGAAGTCAGAGAACAAGTTTCCAGCTCAATATTCGACAAGTTCGCGGTTACCTACGACTCAGTTGCAGCTGAGGTAAAATGCCAATGCTTATTATTCGAGTCGAGAGGGATACTGTGCCGTTACGCACTAAGCGTGTTAAGCTTCGAACAAGTAAGCCAAGTGTCCCCTAGATACATACTGGAACGATGGAGCAAGAAGGTAAAGAGGCGACACACACACATCAAGAGCAGCCACGACGAGCCATTAATGGAGCCAAGAAGCAAGAGGTTCGACCAACTGGTTTTTCGTTCGCAAAATATTTGCGAATTTGCCTCCGAATCGGAGGAGCTGACTGCAATTCTGCACCGTGCGTACGATAACGTCATGGCCGAGATGGAAGCATTAAAAGGCAAAAGGAAGGGGACATATTCTTTATCCCACGAAGACGCCAACTTGGAATCCGTTAACGAGCTTCAAAGCCCGCCAAGGATTCGAACAAGAGGACGTCCAAAAAACAGGCTAGGTTCAAAGCTGGAGAAACAGATTGCAAATTCTACAAAGAAGAAGAAGACGAAAGTTTTAAGCGAGGTAAATGTAATGTTCTTTAAATTTGTGGCGATTGAGTTTATTTTTCTAGTTAATAGTTTAGCTAATGCGTGAGTGTTATATTCAGATAAACCTGTTTGATGCTGCATCAACGGCGCATTCAAATTGCAGCCAATATCAGGGACAAGTTATAAATTATCAGTTCAGGGTACCAGCAGCAGGGGATAACTCTTTGGGTGTATAGTTATAAAGAGTATGGGTGTAAAAACACTGTTACTTTTGGGTGTATTTTTGTTAATTGACAATTTACATATAGACACATATGTAGATACATATAGAACAAAAGCTGTAAAAATTCACAGGTTATGGGCGTATATTTCAGTTGATGTTTTTTTTTTCATATTTTAGTACATGTAATTCATTCATTTTGAATACAGCACAGACAATTGGGTGTATATTTTATTCAACCTCGGGTGTATTATTAGACTTGCGTTGGGTGTAACAGTTTATAATATGCGTATGCCTTGATTTTTTGCTTTATGTTTTACCACCTGTAATGCAGTTTTTGAATACATCACAGACAGTTTACCAGCACAGATAGTTTAACTATGGGAAAAAATATACATGGAATAGAAGTTGTTGATAAATGGCAAATATTTACATCATTTGTTCAATTTACAAACTACCCAGTTTCTATATCCTCAGAATTAATCTGACAAAATGGACTCAATAATACAGAGGATGGCTTCGACAGCCTTATAGCACTACTCTCTCTAATTGCCCAATCTCTCTGTGTATTCATCTCACTGAATAGTATCCGGGAAGCATACTTCACTCTATAGTGGTCCACCTCCTCCTACAATTAAAAAGTATGTTATGTTTAAACAGAAATATTAATTCAGTAAAGTAATACAGAGTTATATAGTTCTAAAGACAGTTACCTGTGTCCAATTATCCCATTCATACTTCCCCTTTTTAATGTTTTCCAGCGGGTCAAGTATTTGACATTTCCGCGTTCTTGTATTTATTAGCCACAACCACCAATGTCCCGTGTGGCAAACAGGAGCAAAAATCTGAAGGATTTCCACATTTCAACAGTCTGTTATTTTATTTGGCATATAAGTAAGTAAGCGTACTAACAAATTTACGAAACAAAAACTTACATATGGATGCGAACTTAATTTTTTTCTATCTATGAAGTGAATGAAACTCGGGTAGGCTTCCACCCTGAATTCTCTGTTCGTTTTCGGAGATATGAATTTCCCCCTTGGGTGATCCGAAAGTGCCATGCTCTGCAAGAATTGCAATACAAGAAATGAAAACATGAAAATAAACAACTTAAACCCAATCTAAGCTAAAAAATACACCCAAATCAATGCATAAAATACACCCAAAGTTCGTAGAAGTAACACTTACCACAATATCTGGGGGGAGACAGTATATTTGTGCATGAAACCTCTTTTCCTTTTTCTGGTTTAGGATGAGGCAGATGGCAGATACAATCTAGAAATCAATTTTAAATTAATAAACATTGCAGTTGACTTTGGTGTAAAAACATTAATGTTAGTCTAAAATTACCTGAGATTCTATATCACTTTTTGCCT
>NC_029772.3:5412679-5413338 GCF_000817695.3 Arachis duranensis
GTTTGTTCCCTAACAACCATCATATTCGAATTAGTCGGAGTCAACCTAAAATACACCCAAAGAAGATCAAAAAATACACCCGAATAATTCAAAAAGAAGACGAGCTTTGTTTTTTGAGAACTTATATACTTGCAGTTTTTGCTTTTTTTTGCTGTCTTTTTTTTCTTGAATAAAATAATAAAGGGCTTTTTTTTCTAAAAAAAATATATACAGAATTAGAAGTAGAAGGTAATAGAAGAACAAAAGTAACGGTTATTTGAAAGAGAAATTACATGCTCTGTGACAGCTGGTTTACACTACTCTGTTCTGTGCGTCCTTGAGAGGAAGGATCATCACTTCCCAAGTTCACAGCCGGTAGTCTAAACAGATTTCATGTTATTCAAATGAAATATACATCCAACTTAGTAAACAAGATACACCCAACTTGATCCACGAAATACACCCAAATTGTTTCACAGAATACATCCAAATCATGATAACAAGATTTTATTAAATAATAAAGCTTCTTACGTTTCAGAGGACACATAGCGACCTTCTGTCGATCGCAGGTCAGCTTGGTTGTCTCTGCGAAATAAGAAACAATTATTAGCAAAGAAAACACACCAAAATCTGAAATAGACAGCCGAGCAAGACATACCCCTCTGCAGCAGATTTATCAA
>NC_029772.3:5413736-5447125 GCF_000817695.3 Arachis duranensis
AATAATAGACACTTCAGTTAATACACGAAATCTTTATAATGAAGCCAAAAGAAAGGAGTATTAATTTCAGGACATTACTCATCACTTGGTTCAGATTCAGATTCTGAATCAGAATCTGACTCCTCTTGCCTCTGCTTTCTTTTTCTTGAGTCCATTCTGGAAGGCAAACAATTGTCATTTAGAACATACTAAAAATACACCCAATTGGATTCACGAGATACACCCAACTAAATATACAATATACACCCAAAACAGCAAACGAAACACACCCTGCTTAATAAGCTACATACACCCAACGTGGACAAATAAAATACACCCAAACCGAAAAAGAAATTACACCCAAGTATGGTACTTACTTTTTCCCCTTTTTGCCGGGGTGTTTAATTCCCGAATCCTCTGAGTCTTCTTGAGCCTCAGACTCAGAGGTAGAAGTGTCACTGTCAGTAGTTTCTATCTCCGAAGATGATGTTGAGCTCACCTTCCTTTTTTTGTTTTTTTTATTTCTTGTTTTTTTTTGTTTTTTTTTTCTTTTTTTCTCATTTTTTCTCTTGTCTCTGCCAAGTTCAGAATCCCCTGAAACATGAGATATTTTAGTTAGCACCATTCGGATAAATAAAATACACCAACTTATTATGATTACTCACCAAAATTTCCTCTCTCTCTGCATTCATTCTTTCCACCAACTGCTCCTTAGTCCAGTTGGCAATCCATGGCTTTGGTGGTCTTTCAACCCTGTTCATGCCTTTCTTTTTTGAAAGGTGAAAGTAGATTATCATCAGGGCGAAGAGGCAGCCATTGATTGCCTTCTTCTTCTTCTCTTGATAGTCTGTTATGCCCTTGATCATGAAGGTCAAAACATGCCCCCCCAGTTTCTCTCCTCTATGCCGTCCATCTTAAAAATTGGGACCAGGTGCACATGTGATATTTTGTTTATCGTCGTTGGCAAAAGGAACGCCATCTGTATGTAGAGGATGAATATCCTCTTGAACATCAGGCGTTCCTCTTCGTTGCCAATGCCGATTTCCATCATTTCATCGGTAAGACTTTTGAGGATCTTACCCTCGAATCTTCTATAAATTATTTTGTCATCATTAGAAAGTTTCTTATACTCAACTTTCTCAGGAAATAGATCTCCTAGAAAAAGAAAGACAACAAAGCATCCAAGTCGGTTCAAATACACCCAAGCATCAGGTTAATATACACCCAAGCAACAACTTAATATACATCTATAATTTTGAGTTAATTACCTGTTGCATTGATGCCAAGCGCATCACCTATTTTTTTTGGGGTTATATGGAAAGAACCATATCCTGTCTTCAGTTTGTTCTCCCCAAGTTTGAAGTTGTTTGCCAGCTCCCTTAGTCAGATACACCCAAAGATGTCAAAGAAGATACACCCATTGATTACAGTGAGATACACCCATAGATATTATTCAGATACATCCATATAGATATCAGTCAGATATCACTCAACCATGCTTCAATATCAAGCCACATTACAAGGTTAAGCAGTTTACACCCCCGAATCTATGGAATAAACCCCCAAAAATCAACAAAAATAGCAGGAGAACTTAGAATAACAATGTAGAACGACGTAGAACTTAGAAGAACGACGTATAACTTAGAACAGTATAACAAAGAAGTAAGAGTAATAGTAAACCCTAGAAGAACGACGTAGAAGAAAAGTAAAATATACAGTATTTTAATGGACTTACGTTGAGTATTCTTGGTTTGTTTTTTCTTCAGATTCTTCACAGAGAGGTTGATGGTGTTTTGATGCAGTTTTCGAACTACGATTTCTATATTTTGAAACTTGATTTTCGCTCGAAAATGAGAGGATTTCGTTGTTTTGAAAGCACCTTGAGAAATGGAAGAAGTGGAAGAAGTGGAAGAGTCTGCCATACGTAACCGTTCGAATGTTGAGCGCGTGATTTTGACGCGCTATCTTATCTCTCTTCATGCGCGTGATTTCTGTTTGGGCTGGGCCAACTTGTTTGCTTGTAGGCTTGTATGTGTAGCAGGCCCGTTATTTTATTATATTATATTTTACATATAAATATATGTTCCATCACGTAATTAAATAAAGATATGTTTTTTTAATAAAAAAATTTAATAACCAAATTAACCATTAATTATGTGGGTAAGCAGTGATTCACGCCAAAAAGGGGCACTGGTTATGGTTATACTATACTGGGAAGAGAGGTTGTGTGGGAGGGCATGGCGATAGCGTTAGCGCTTATTGTTTGGAATGACCAAATCTAGGTGATGAAGTGATAAACAAAGAATGGAGGAGTGGAATGTGCTTCAATTAACGGGAGTGGAGCTTTGATATTTTAAGAATAATAAATTATAAAATAACCCAACTATGGTTAAGATAAGGACCAATTACAATGTGACACATAATGAAGAGTAACTTACATGTTATTTTAGAGGGGGTTGGATAGCATTCACCTATTTTTAAAATGTATTTGTATTTCAACATATATTTTATACCGATTGTTGATTTTGGTATACACGTAACATGATTGATAAATATATGAATAGTTTCATATCCAAATCATTTTAATATATGAACAGAATAAAATCTTAATATATAGCGCACGGAGTTAGTTATTGCGGTAGTTTCTAGAAATTACTGGTATAACACTAGGCGCGGCGTGGCGGCGATGCAAGGAGAAACCAACAGAGACGGAGCCACGCAGGAGAATCGCAGCGATACAAAGAGTCGCGGATACGGCGGAGTCGCGAGGAGCAGAAACGCGGAGTGACAGGGAGCTAGTGACACAGCCACATAGCCCACACTGGCGGTCTGGCGGAGCCACGTAGCGGCAGAAACGCAGAGTAGTAGTCTGGTCTGGCGGCAGTAATTCTGGGGCTTGGAGGTTGGAAGGCAGAGGCTGAAAAAGTTAGGGATTTGGAGAGAAAGAGAGAAGAAGTTGGGCTGGGGACTGGGAACAGTTTAGGGATTTGGGGCTGGGGCTTTGGGCTGGGAACAGTTTAAGGATTTGGGGCTGGAGCTTTGGGCTGGGGGCAAAAATAATTATATAATGGGGGCAATCTTGACATTTCACTAAGAAGTACTCTTTATTTTTTGAAATTTGAATGGGGGCAGTTGCCCCCACTGCCTTATACATAAATCCGTCCTTGGGTATAATCACCGCTATTAAGATATTTTGCGTCAGATTGTATAAAAGCGGTTTTAAACTGCCGCAATATGTCTAAACAGGATAACAATATTGTTTTACGACAAACACAGACCGCCACTATTAGGTATTGCTAATTTTTTTAATTTTTATTTTCAGTGATTATGAACTATTGCTATTAAAAAAATCGTGCAATTTTTTTAGTCTATTTTTTCGGTTACAAACCGTCACTATTTAGTGCTGCTAATTTTTAAATTAAAATATATTAATTTATTTTTCTTTAGATATTTTAAATATATTTTTTTCTGTTTGTTGGTAGTTATTTTTAATATTAAAAATTTTATTAATTTTTGACTAAAAATTTAAATTGAGGGTGAAAATTTATGAAATATAATTCTTACCCAAACTAATATATTTATATTAATATCAATAAATTACGTCTCTAATTAATAAAGCTGCATAGTCAAATTAAAAAAATTTGCACTTCAAATAAAATAACATCAACTCTTAATATCTATCTTCTGTTTTGTCCCTCCAAGAAATTCATCTGTACAGTAATAATGTCTGGTGGTAGTTTTCTACCTTATCGTTGAATTAGATAACTTAGAACACTCTCTATTGCTTGTCTCTTTATCTTTTCTGTTGTTACTTCATCTTCCACTACCTTTTTTTTTCAATTTCTTAATTTTTTGGTTGTCACCTCTGCCTGTAATTCAAACAACACCATTTAGGTCTCTTCTATTTGAGCTCCATCCCCCAACAGATGCGAAGTCGGTACAAAACTCATGTCACGCACTCTACTCGAGCGTTTTTTTTTTTCGAGAGCTTGAAGAATCGAATCATTTTTAGACAACATTCTAGAGAATTTATCAGGCTGCTCAATCTCCACAATTTTTTCCTATAAGCATAAATAAACAAACACAAACAATTACGAACTAAAGCATATTCAACACAATTTTATAATTAAAACCAACGAAAAACAACATAAGGATCTCAACGTAATACTTACACCAATGGCTCAAACTTTTTCATGTATATAAGAGCCATTACTTCATTTGTGCACTAAGTTCCATAACTCTTTTCTGCTATTTTTTCTCTCTTGTAGTTCCGATGGTAACAGTATAGTTTATACTATCACCATATTCTATCCTAAAAAAGAAAATGTAATAAAAAATACAGTTCAAAGTGAAATCAAACATAAATTATCTCTTCTTTTTTTTGCTTCACCAAGCTTTTCAAGCTGCTAATATGAGTGTATAATTATTTTGATCGATTCATAGTGTTTTTTCTGTACTTCTCTTATTATGCTATAAAAAATAAGAGTGGTTACACACTAAATTTGTCTATATCAATGTAACATAAATGGTATCCGTTTTTGACAAATTTAAAATAAGTTATCTTTGTATCTAAGTTTATTGCAATATTCAAAAATCCACCTCCAATACTCTTTATCAATTTCTGATAGACGTTCTTCAATATTTTATTCAAATGTCCTCGTTAATTCGTAACACTCATTATCCAACCTATTCCTTATATTCTTTCAGGACCTCTTATTCCTATATCACACACGTGTTATGATGTCCTTAATTAGTTCTTATTTCAAAGTTCACATGCACACATTCACTCATCATCTTTCAATAATACACAATTTTATGGAGGCTTCGTGGGAACAAAGTGTCACATATTCTATCAACACAATCTACCTACTTTCTCTGCCCACCTTTCCTTTTAATGCAAATTGGCTTTGCAGTGATATGTGCTGGATCCGTACGTGCCAAAAATACCATGAACATAATGCTTTTAACCAATATGGTTGATGTTGTGGTTGGTAGCATCTCATTCTACCTTTTTGGATTTGCATTTGCATATGGAAATTCCAATTATTTAAGCAGACTAATGAACTAACCCTTAGACCAATCCAACTTGGTTTATAGTTTCTTCCTTTACCAATGGGCTTTTGTTATAGATATACCAGAGATCATAAATGGGTCCATAGCTAGCTGAGAAAACCCAATTTAGTGCATATCTTTTTTTTTTTGTCAATAGATTGAAAAATTTCCAATCCTAAGTTATACACTCACACATCCACTCACACACACTAACCTAGCCACTGCTAGGATTCGAACTTGTGTGGCTTTAGATTAAGGCAAATACTTATGCCACTGAACCACATGCCTCAGCCAATTTAGTGCGTATCTTGTTTTCTCATTCTTTCTTGGTGGGTTTGTGTACCCAGGTGTGGCCCATTAGGTTTGGTCATCCAGTGGTTGGCCAAGTCCAAGGTCAAGTGAGCTGTTCTTGGGCTCATGAGCCATTGACTTTGCTGGGAGTGAGAGTGGTCCATTTGGTTGGTGCCATTGCGGGCTTTTGGGGATCCATCATAGAAGGCCCACGCGTCGGCCGATTTGACACCACATTGGCCGGATCGACGGCTAGCACCGTCACCTTCTTCGGCCGACGATTATTAATCGGCCACTGGGATGTAATGGATGTATGCAATGGTTTGCTTGGTGGGTTTGTAGCCATTACCTCTGGGTGCTCAGTTGTGGAGACATGGGCTGCCATTATTTGTGGGTTCGTCTCGGCTCGATCTTAATTGGGCTAAACATCTTGGCATTAAAAATGAACTATGACCACCCATTAGAGGTAGCCCAATTGCATGGTAGGTGTGGCACATGGGGCTTCTTGTTTACAGGGTTGTTTGCCAAAGAAAAATTTGTGATCCAATCATCCAAGCCTACAATTCAGGTGCCACAGGAGTGGTAAGACCTTGTGGTCTAATACTTGGAGGTGGATTTGGATTGATTGGAGCCCAAATTATTGATATTTTTGTAATCTTTGTACGGGTTAGTGCAACAATGTGGCCCATATTCTATGCCTTGAACAAGCTTAAATTGCTGAGAATCTCCATTAATGAGGAAGATTTAGGCCTTGATATCTAAAGCCATGGAGGGTATGCTTATGCTCATGATCATGCTCATCAAGAGAATAATGATCCTCATTCTCATGCAGATTATATGCATATTCAAGATGACCAATCAAAGTTTGATTTTATGATTCTACTAGTTTTAGGAATTGCCCCTATAGTTTTTGTTTGGGGGTGATAGTTGTGTAAAACCTTATCTAAGAATACAATCTCAAAAGCTGGAATCTCTAGTTACTAATATGTTTTGGCGTTAAGTACGGATTCAGAGATTGAAATTTTTTTCTTCTTTAATTTTAATTTCCTGATTTGATTAATATATTAAATTGTTAGAATGATTCCACATACCCATTTTATCATAAAACTTAAATGAATTGCTAATTCCGAATTTGTTATATGGACACTCAAATTCGAAGCTAAGCAAATTCTTTAGTTAAGATTTTTTTAACTTTAATTTTTAAGAACAAAATTAAAACAAAGAATAAACAAAAAAATGTCTAACCATTTTGTCTACATTTGATGTACAAAAACATTTTCCCCATTTACCATAAATATTAATATTTATAATTTAAAACATTGAGATAATTAGGATGCTAATTGCTACCTAGTCAATTGTCAATTGAAACAAGAAAACAAGGAAATGAGCATTGAAAAATGAAGGTTCAGAAGCAGATGAACCTATCTTGAGTGGCACACCAAAATATCATGAATGGGATGGAATCTTGCCAAGTGGGGTTGACAGAAGTGACAGCATTAAAATGTCACCTTCCTATCCATCCAAGGTCATTGTGTACACGTTATGGATAAATGGATGACACATCTTTCATATCATTTAATTTTGTGCATGTAATTAACCATATGACTCAGACTCACCCGTGCTTTGGTCAAGCTCAACCCAACTTTTTAGTGCTAAGAAGATAAGCTTATTCCCGTATTAATAACATTTTAAATTAATTACCATTTTTATTGAGAAATCAATGTATTTAAATATATAATATTTATATTTATATATGATTTAGAATTTAGCTAACCTGTTTTCTAAAGGCACAAACTAAAATTGATAGTAATAGAAAATTTTAAATATTTTATGAAATTTAATTTTTACGTCATTTTTTATAAATACTTTCTTAATTTGTAATTTTATCATGTATCTTTAGGACACATATTTAACTAAACCCTATAATGTATACATTAACTTTAAAAATAAGAGCGATAAAAAAATGCTAAAATATGATACAAAATTTTTAATTCTAATTATCATCAATATACAATTACTTTTATTAAATAACCCAAATTTAATTTGCCAACTACTTTGAATATTAGTTAAATTTATTATTAATAAAAAATATTTTTAATAAATATATTAAAATCAATTTTTCATTAAATATCTTAATTGGTATTTTTGGAACACTTCTAATAAAACTTTAGGTTCAATAGTCTACAAATAAAATTTTAGGATGACATCAACTAATTGATACAACAGACAAAACCTTTCCCTTAAATCTTCCCACTTCTGTTCTCTATACCTAAAAATTTCACAACTCTCAAGTTTTTGTTACTATTATTATAGCAAATATCTAAAATGTATTGAAAATTTTGAAGCAAAATTCTTTTTCTTTTCTTTCTATAAAAGTTGTATTTTAAACCAAACCTATCCCAAGCAACTGAGAGCTTTAGTTGGCACAACAGAATATGGTAAATTGGTAATACATAGCAACAAGCCATCAAAATTATATACAATTAAATAAATTATGGTCTAAAAGACTAAAACACATGTACAACTACAAATTTCAGGTTACATTCACATTTTTCCAAAATTCTTTAGCCAGCCCTCTCACCTTAGGAATGGATCATAGGATACATGTCTTGGGTCAGGAATTACAAGGGGCAACTTCTCTATATACAGAAATAGCATCTTGGAATTCTCTCTGTAAATTGTGCCAAGATCAACAATGTCACTCTTGTCTGTGTAAATCCAAAGGTCACCAGAGTCCATTCTCTTTAGGCTATCCCTACAGAAGGGGCAAGACTCAGACCTCACGCACCTGAAAGCAGTAATAAAGCAAACATTCTTGTCAATGACTCAATGGTATTATGCTTTTCATAAAGAAGCAATTAGATAACATTCATGACTTTATTGTATTGAGAGATCACTATCTTGACTTTTCATTTATTATTTTCTAAATCGACAGTTACAATGTCTTTGAAATAAAGATAGATAAGGTCATAAGGAATTCAGGGTCCGCAAAAAGGACTAGTCCTACCAGATTTTGCCACAAAAAAGATTTTTATCATTCATATCAAAGATGCTATGAAGTGCTTGTAAAGGTAATGATTATTCTGATTTCTTTCTTTTTTTAAGTTGAATGGAGAATATATACACAACATAGAAAAATAGATAAATTTAAACCCCAACAAGCAAATGTGACTTTAACAATTCAGATATAAACATAATTATTAAGCTCAAGTTAAATAATTTGGGTGAGATAATCTTAGTTCGGTTAAAATTCTCGACTTTATTTATTATAGAAAATCTAACAATATTGAGGAAGATTCAATGAACAATAGAAGACCAAGAAAAGAATTTTTTACCAAGATCTGTAGCAATTCAAACACATAGTGTGGCAGCAATTAGGCAGCACAACTTTCCCTTTCACCTCCAAGCAAACACCACATTCCTCTTCTCTTTCATTGTCAATTTCATATTCTCCTCCTTTCTCTTCAAAATCACTTTTACTTTGGTACCTAAGCAAATACATTTCCTTCTGTTTTCTTTCCTCCAAATCCGTGATCCCTTTCTGGAGTTGCAATAAAGCAGGGAATATCACAGCTGTTTGAACATCCAAATAGAAAAAATCAGCAAATATGTATGTACTATGTAGTATATTCTGATTTTCGAGATCATAAACGAGCACGCTAATATTTATCACAAGTTACTTACAGTAAAATTGCCTAATACTTGCTTTCCTTTCAAATATTGACATGGTATTCTTCCCACTTCCACAGTTCTGCATAAATGTATATGAATTATGCTATTAATCTGGCTGTGTGGCATTATATTTCACTAATGTAGAAAATACATGATTTAATTAAAATATTTTTACACATCGAAGATAATTATAATAGCAAGTATTATTTAGGATGAAAGAAGCTTTTATTAGGGATTGTGATCGCACATGTGGGTATCCAACCTGCTTCCACCCAGTCATAGCGAATTAGCAACCCGACCCTATTCACCCAATCTTCACTCTTAATATATAATGTACATGTTCATAAAAGGAAATATACATATGATGAACAAGTAGAGATTTGAATCCAGATTCCTCTATTTTGTATAAGTACTTAGCACACTAAACTAGTAATTCAATTTACTAACAATATATTATGAAATGTGAAAACACTAAATATTGTATCTGAGTGAAAAATAAATTTGTTTTTGTGAGTCGAATAAGGTTAAGTAGAGTCAAATTGAGAGGTTTAGAATGCCATTAAAGTTTGAATTGAAGGGTTTAAAGCCGCATATAAGATTAAGATGAAGTATACACCCTGTCCTATATATTATAACCCTAAATTTAATGAATTTCTATTATTGATTGAAAGAATAAAATTATTTTATACAGTAAATGCATAGAAATTAAATGATAAATGTATACCACGTAAATTAGGATTCTGAGGAGACCAAGAGCAGCAGCAAGGCGAAAATCTGCCCACTGAACAAGAAACAGAAAAATGGGGGCTGCTGGACTGTATGATAGTCTCATCTGATAGCATCCTCCATCTTTATCCCTTGGATTACTTAATGCCCTGAATTCAAACAAGAAAAGAAGAACAAAAAGCACATGAAAAAATTTTTTCTAGAACTCTGCTAAAAAAGAACATGAATGGTAGCAGGAAGACCCCAAAAAAGTTTTCAGGAAAATATTGCATACTGAAGAATGTTATCCGAATTTTCAACAAAGGTAATGTATCAAACACATGGTAGGCTAGCAGATAACTGCAGAATTTTTGTTTTTATTTAAGAGCGAACCGAACATTCAATTCTAGACAAAAAGTATGTGACTCAATCACCACGGCATTATTACGAAGCACCGTATAAAGCTAAATTATCATTCAAACAAGATTTGAATTTAGTACTAGGATCACACAAAAACGGAGATTTGAATAATTGAGAGAAAGAGACTTACAGTGTATTAGCATACTGAATATCAGCTTCCAAAGTTTTGAGGGAATCCTGAAAGGAGCACTTTCCCATAATAAGAAAATTTATGTTTTTCCCGGAAAATCTTTTGCATGAGAAAAATAATTGATATGAGAGAATTTATGCAGCAATATGAGAGTGAGTGTGACAGTGACAGTTTCACAGTTTTCTCTTTCCGCCTCTGCCTCAGTAGCTAATGGTTTTGCTAAACTGGATTTCGGTATTCGTGAAAAGACAATTTTGCCCCTAACTTTATCCATTCGAGACTTTTTGACTTTTTGTACTTTGCTTTGCTTGTTTGACTTAGCGATTTGTTCTTTTGTTAATTAAACAGCATTGATTAGGAGATCAACTTAGATGTGTTTGTGTTTATCCCAAAAATATAGGGTAAAAAAGGGAGAAGATATTTCTAGATTTGCTTATCGATAATGTTTTGACTTTTGAATTTGATATGAGTAATGGCTGAACTTTGACGGATTTTTCATTTTTCACTCGCTGGTTTTGTTATATTTATTTATTTAAAAATATATGGTATACATTCAATTTAATTTTACTCATAAAGGAATCTTTTATTAGATATCTGATTATCCATGTTATATATATCTCCCTTTTACAATTACATAAATATATAATAATTAATTTGATAATTAATTTTTGAATGCATATAATATTTTTATATAAATTATATGCTAAAAATGAATAATCTCACATGTATTCTCTCTTTTTTTTGTTAAGTTTGGGTTGCTTAATGAACTGATTAAGTATCGAAAAAGGAAGGTCACATGTATGATGTATTCGTATCATAAAGGCGAGAGTTGCTTGTTCCCTTAATCAATTAATTTCATCATAAATAAATAATTCTTAACAAGTCTATTTTGGTTTTTAATATACGGTTAATTTGATTTTTCTTTGTTATCAAGTATCTACTATCTATTAATTTCTTAGTTTGTAAGAAAATTTTAGAAATATATTAAAATACTAATATAATTTATTATTTTTGACTCGTAGTTAGGGATGTACGCAAATCGAATATGACCGAAAATCTGATTCGATCTGCACAATTTTAATTGGATTGAATCGGATATGATATCCGCGTTTTTTAGTGTCAGATTCTATCCGCACATTTGCAGATCGTATCGGATCGGATATGAGTATATCCGCATAATTGAACATTCTCTTTTTAATTATATTTTTATGTAAAAGAAATTTAATAAAAATATTTCTTTCACACTTTTAAACTTATTTATTATATATTTACTTTTCTTAATTATTATTGTACAAATCTGTGGATACGCGAATGTAGAGTTGATATTTGTGATTCGATCCGTAAAAAGTGCGGATAGGATCTTATCCGATTTGATTAGATTGTGAATCGGATCATATCCGCAATTTTCGGATTGGATGTAGATATTTATCGCGAATTTGTGGATATGATCTGATCCATGAACACTCCTAATATTTAATATTTAAAAGTGTGGACTAAAATTATAATGTTGAATTATTAGATTAAAAAAATTGAGCTAATAAAAAAAATGTTAGTTAAAAATAATAAATTTTGTTTGCGTTTGAATTTTTTTCAAAATTTTTTTTCGGATTTGAACCCAGATGCATGTTGTATGAGGCGGACAAGTATGCCAACTGTGCTGGGCATTAGCTGCTAATTTTTTATATTTTAAATTTGGGATTTGAATCCTCTAAAGTTTGAATTTCACTTTAGAGAGTAAAGTGTGATTTTCTACGCTTGAATAGTTTCTCTTTCATATTTATTCTTGGTCCCACCTATGAAGTCAATGGTGAGAGATCACAATTTACTTTCTAAAGTGAAATTCAAACTTTAGAGAATTTAAGTCCTTAAATTTGACATATAAGGAAAGGATTTTTTTTTTTTTGGATCTTGATATAAGGACCCAATTTGATCATTCAAATTTTACCCAATTTTAGCCCCTTAAAGTTAACCGTTCTTCACCTTGTCCAATAATCCCGAAACCCAATGGGAGAGGCAGAGATTGCTGCTAACCCAATTAGTGAGGAAGAAGTGTCAGAAGAAGAAGCCCAATAAATGGAGGCCCATAACAACTCGTGAGAAGAGACTCCGGTGTCGGCTAAAGATAGGATATTGTAGGGAATCATTCTCCTAACTTTAAGTGAAGAGGTTCACAGGTTCGAATTCCAGCTACAGCTGGGTAGTGATAAAATCTTTAGTGTGTGTGAGTGGGTGTGTTGTGTAATCTAGGATTGGGTTGTCCAATCCATCCACCAAAAAAAAAGTGAAGAGGTTCAATGAGGGTAGAAAGAATACAGATCATGCCTTCATTCCTAATCGAAGCTAAGCAAAGTTTGACTTTGAATGAGTTGTAAATTGGATGGTATGCTGAGAATAATGAGGTGCTAGGTATGCTCTACCCTCTACAAACAACACTACTTGAAACTAGTCTTGAGAGTAAAATTTCAAATATACAAATTATTAAAAAACACATTAAAAAGATGAAAAATTAAAAAATTAAAAAAATAAGTTAGTTTTTTTTTGTTTAATTAATCTATGCCGAACTCCATTTAAAGGCTTGTCGCTAGTTAATAGGTTGCTGCATGCACAATGTGAAATTCAAATTTCCAATACATACTTAAGTAGACTAATGAACTAACTACTAAACCAATCTAATTTAATTTGAGCACTTGTCAATATATATATACACACTACTAATTGTTTATTTAAGAAATAATATTAATATCCTTCTTCTTAATTAAGAAACAAATACCTGTCTTCTTAATTAAGTGGACTAATAAGCTCACAAAACTATATATCGAATTTGTAGATATTAAGTCTCATTGATTTGGTGTAGATTGCCTATATTATTGTTGAGATAGTGCTGGTGGGAAATCTTCTGCCGTGTTGGTTTAATTGGCCATTGGCCTTATAATAATAGAATGGCTAAATAAAAATAAATAAAATACTACTTGTATGTATATCTCATTAGTCTAATGCACCTTGTGATTCAAGTGCTTCTATAGTATTCATTTATTTATCTTTTAATTATGTTAGTAGGATATCACCAAAAATAAAGAGGAGGGTTATCTCCATAGAAAAATCACACAGCCAGGGAACATTGTTGTGCAAAAGAAGGTGTATATATATTATTGAATTGTGGTGGTCAAACTCAACCATCACATGCATAGAAGATAGAACACCCTGCCACTTATTATTAATTAATAATAAAAAATGGAAACCTATTTTGTTGTGCTACGTGATTGTCTCCATCTTCACAAAAGAGATATCCAATTTTGAAGTCAAAGCTAAAGTATTTAGAAAGTATCAATGTGAATTGTATCTAGAAACAAAAAATGCAAATAATTCCATTAAACTTTTGCTTACATGTTCCACACCATATGATATCAAATGATTTAAAAAAGATTTTGTACCAACTCATCTTTTAGGATCCCGCTAGGGAGGGTTCACCAAGAATCGAACTCTTAACTTTTCAGATCTAACGCTCTAATACTATGTCATGATATCATTCATTCAAAAAATTTTGACTGATGAAAAAAGGTAATACTAATAATTATATCTCTAACTATAAACCTTCATTATACACATTGTATAAATATTTCATTGGTTCCTCGTACTTTTCCTATCTTTTAAAGTTACTCTACTACAAAAAATTAATTGGCAAATAAAACTACATTAATTAAAGGAATAATTATTTTTACGCATTAACTATTGTATAAGAGGATTATTTGCAATTTTCTCTTAGAATCATAATATTAACAAAAGTGATAATTCGCATGCAATTGTTTTTATGTCAAAAATTGAGAATTATTAAATTATAATTTAGTCAAATATATTAAAATATTTAATAATCGATTTTATATAAAAGAAACTGTATGTGAATTTTTATCATTAAAAAAATAACATTTCACTAATTACTCATAATAACATAAGCATAATCCACTTAATTACTCCATAAACACTTATACTAATTCCTAGGGAATAAGCTTCTCATCTCTCATGCAATCGATCCAATACAATATTGAATTCAATGTCTTATACCTTGCACCAAAACCAAGCCTATCAACTTTATCTCTACTCCCCAAAAGCTTCAAAGGGAACCTAAACAAAGCATCAAGAAATTCCCAATTAGCCAAATTATCAATACTTGTTTGGACCAACCCATTTTCCATCACAATCTCCTCCCAAACATGTTGCTTCCCAGCCATAGCCCTAGAAAACAAGAAGTTCTCAACAAACATCTCTTGTGGAACATAAACACCAAGCTTCTTACCAATAATTGGCCACATCTCTTTCCAAGTGAAACTAAACCCATTAATTGAATTAAAAGCTTCTCCTCCATTTGTGAAAAAGCCTTCACATTTTGTTGCTGCCCAAATGTGTTGATCAGCTACAAGCCTAGCATCTGACCCATCAATGTAATTCTCCTCCCAACATTTCTTGGTCCCACCAAACACAAAAGGGAGATTCAAATGCTTACAAATTGCACCATAAACACATAAACTACCCATGAAATTGTAAAATGACCTAATAGAACTCCCCAACAATAAACCAGGCCTATGAACAGACCAAGATACCTTAGTACCATTCAATTTCTCCATAAGAAGATCCTCAAGTGTGTAATAAAAGTTAAAACCTTTACAAATTCTTGGAAACTCTTCATGGTAATAATAGAACTTCTTATTATTATTGGTATTATCAAATGGACCCTGAAGGGAAATATAGTGCTTTGTCCCTGTTTGGAGTGAAACATGCTTTAGATTCTTTGCATTGGGGAACAAAGAACTCAAAGCATTTGACATCATTACCTTGTTGATCTCACAACTCTCTTGTGTCTCTAATGGGAATTGACTTGCCCATGTGACCCAAAACACATGGGTCACATCATGAAGACATGAAAGCTTCTTTTGAGTCTCCAAAGGGTTCAACAAATTGCAAGAAATGAAATGGTAAGAGGGATAATTTGGAAGTGACTCATCAAGAACAATGTTTCTAGCTATGCCATAGACCTTCCAATTAGAAGAAGAAGGTTCTAGAAGCAATCTCCTAGCTAGTTCCCTCCCAACAAGCCCAGTGACCCCAAATATGATTGCAACATTTCTATTAGCATCACCATCATTTGCCATATTTTGTGATTGGGATAATTTGGAAGAGGGTAGTGTGGTGTATTTTCACTACAAACTCAACCATTTTATAGCAATGAATGAATAATGTGAATGGGGTCAGAATAATAATAATAATAATAATAATGTGGACTTTCTCTAACTGTCCTAACAATAAGGATTATCAAGTTGGGTGTGTCCCTATTGCTATTCTTTTGAGGAGTGTTTCTGGGCTGGCAATTGGTGTTTGTGAAATTGAAATTGTAATAATGCTTGTGGTTCAAGTGAGATTAGAATTCAGATGCTGGTTGTTAACAAGATAAGAGACATGAGTGTGACACAGTGTTATTTTATTGAGTTCTTCAAGGACCGCTACAAATAACTACTTTTATGATTGAGAAACCATTTAACTAAATAATATATAAAGGATGGTCAAATTAGTTTTTGACAGAATATTTATTCTCTAAATTAATTTTTAAAAGATTTTTTTTAATCAAATTCATCTTTTAAAGTTTTTAAATTAGTCATTTTAGATATTTTGTCACTTTTGTTGCTAACCACGTCAAAATTTGTTAAGTGACACCATAACACATATCTAGTAGTCATAATTGGCAGTTAACATGATAAATTTATGAAATGGGATCAAATTAACCCCAAATTGAAAAATTTCAATGTTTTAAGTTCTCCTTTTAATTAGGTTTTGATTTGATCTAATTTCATAAATTTATCATATTAATAGTTAATTAAGACTTCTATGTGTGTTGTAGTATCACTTAATGTGTCATATTAACAAATTTTGACACCGTCAATAAAATAAAAATAGAAAAATTAATATGATTAATTTAAAATTTTTAAAGGATAAATTTGATTAAAAAATTTTTTAGGGACAAATTTAAAAAAAATAATCTTTTGAAGACGAATTTCATCCTTTACCCTAATATAATAACATGTGCTTGTGTTTCGTCTTGGTTGAATTCCAACAATATAGTAGTTAGAATTTAGTTTTAACTTTTAAAATTTTTTAATATTATAAATTTAATGAGTCAATAATTTTATGTTTTATGTTTTAACAGATTACTATAGGTACAAAACAACATTTAAATTTATGAACCAATAATTCAAACAGGTTAGACTAACTATTGCGTCAGTTGTAATGTGTAATATATTCATTGTGGTGTGTGTTTTAATCGGATTTGGATTTTCTAAATTTTAAATTTTACTTTAGAGAATAAAATATAATTTATTATCATTTATTTTATGAAAAAATCTAAAATTAAGAGGATCTAAATTCGTTTTAATCTATTCTACAATTTTAATTTGGGTCTATTGTAGTTTATTATGATATATTATATAGCCATTTTATTATTTACGTTGCACTACAATTTGTCTACTACAATTGCAATACTAACTACTGTAATAAAATTAAAAAAAAAACCATGATATTAACTCTTAAATTAATAAATTAATTAAATCATATTAGTACCTCATTTTATGTAACAAATATCATAATTTCTGTTAGAAGATTATGGCCCTTTTCCCCTTCTAAATCATGGTATATATTTTGACCATATTCACTTGGATATTGGAAATAGGTGGAGGCATCAAGGTGTGTTGAGTTCCAAACTAAGCCGGCAGGTTGTGCCCCATGCCCGTTGCAAAAAGTTTAAATAATATTATTATATATTAACGTGCTTCACCAAATAACTAACTTCACTAACATTGCCCAATTCCCAAGCAACTCAATAAGGTGTTTTTATATAGGCATACATGACATGATGTGTATATATTTTTTATATAATATCCAATTTTGTTTTTTATATTTTTAGTCCATACTCGATATTTTAAAGGGATTTACGATTACCCTTTTCGAAATATTAAAAAAAAAATCCTTTTTAATATTAATATATATATATATATATTAAAATTAATGCATACAATATTCTTCTTTTCAAAAAAGTCTGTATTTATACACAAATATTTATATAATTTTATCATTAATTTGTGCATTTATGAATAAAAAGAGAATGATTTATATTCTCTCGCGATATAAAAAAAACTCAAATTTGTGAATGAATTATAACTCAAATAACATATAATCTTTCTATACTTACTTAGAAGTCATAGGTTTGAGTCATATTTCTAACTTTAAGAAAAAATTCAGGTTGATTCATTAGTATTATTGCTGTAAATTTTATTATTAATTGATTTATGAGCTGATTAGAAATAAATATGACAGTGATTAAATTATTTTTTGAATTGGTTTATGAATATGAATTTGCAAAAATTTTGCTGATTATGAACTTTGTTTATTATTGATTGTTATTGCTGTTATGATGCAGGTTTGTTTTGCTATTAGTTATTTAGTTTAATTTTTTTTTTATGAAATTTTAAGATGATTTCGTCAAAAACTCCATTAAAAACACCATCATCCCAACAAACAAGTCATGAGAAAAAAGGGAAAAAGATCGAGCAACCTTAGATTCCACCTGAAATAAAGAACATCACATCCTAGTAAAGGCAATACCTCAAATTTCTTCCAATTAAAGGATTTATGAAGGTTAGTAGAAACAAAAACGTTATGTTACACATTAACATAACAAACCAAGTTACGGCACCAATTCATGCGATTAATGTCACCACATGAGTAACCAGCTAAAAAGCTCTATAAAAGAGAGAGGCATCTCAAAACAAGAGCAAGTACAATCACACACAAAAATCTAGAGACACTCAACTAAGTTAAGTATCAGAATGTTTTTATAAATTGCTCTCGCGGCTTGATACGTGATCTTTGAGAAAGTAGTCTCTCCCAAACTCATAAAGCTTGGAAGCTCCTTCCACTCTTTCAAACAATATATAGATTTGGTTTTCAATTTGAGTTTTGATTAGATTTGTTTGAGTTTAAACATCGCATAATATAATGGAAATATACTTTTTTATATAATAATGAGATGAGAAATGTTACATGGCCAATAAATATTATTATTTTTAGTCAATAATAATTTATATTTATATTTACAGAGAGTATACATACAAAAAGTATATAGTTTGTATTTATATTTATTAGAGTTAGCACAATATTTACAAGTTTGCACACATAAATTAATATGGTTTGCATCTATATTTTTCGAAGTTTACACATATGGATTAGTAAAATTTATTTATTAAAAATAATTTGGTATTTATATTAATCAAATGATAACAAAAAATATTAAAAATTATTGTCTCCTAAGAGTTTCTCTAATAAAAAATACAACAACAACAAAAAAATCTTGTTTCACTAAGTGGAGTCGGCTACATAAATCGAATGATATTATTGAGATTTTTCTAATAAAAATACCTTGTATAATTTTAGGTTTATCTATCATGTGTTCTTAAGGTACGTGTTAGGATTATAAAACAAAAAAAATTTCATTAAAAATATAAAAAATTTAAATTCTTAATGCATTTATTTTATATTTATTAAATGAAAATATTTAAAACTTTCTAGAATTCTAGCAGTGATAAATTTATTGTGTCTTTTTCTAAAATCATATGTTAGTTAATTCTATAATTTTTTTCATAGTTTTCGTTTGTCAAGATTTTTTTTAATAGTTGAAATATACTTTTTTAACCTTTTTTTTTTTTTTTTACAAAGGAGGCCCTAAGGCCGAAAAAGAAAAAAATTAGCAAGCTCTAGAAAAATACGTTCTATTACAATTAGCTAAAACCAGCAAGACAATTTGGCCGGGGATTGTTTATAATAGGCTTCATATTGACTTAAGTATAAAATGAGGTTGGCTAGTCCATCAGCTACTTGATTGATTTTCAGTAGACATATCTCAGTTTGATTCTCCAGCTATGGCTAAGGAGTCCATCTAATAATATGTATTAATCATCTCAATAGCACTTTTGGAATTAGATTTAACAATAAGCTTTTTGATCTCCTTCTCCCAAACTATTTCCATGCCTCGAAAAATAACATTAAATCTATACTTCAATAACCGTATCCTTATCTATTTTCACAGCAAACCGATGTCTTTTCACTGTTGATTTTGAATATGGGAGAGAATCCGAGTCCCAAATACAAGTAAAGAACCCAAAAAACTACACAACTATTGAACCAAGAAAAAAAAATTACACAACTTTGTGTGCCTCTGCAGTACCCGAGGGATTAGTCATTGGGCTTCCGGCCTGATGAATACCCTGGTGCAAACAAAAAAAAAAAAAAAAGAAAACCACAACTGCATTGATGCGTTTGGGGCGTCACTACTCACTTCACCTTCTGCCTCATCTGAGGTCAACTCAAATTAGCAACTAAGGTTTTGGTTGCGGGGGAGTAGAGGTCTAATTGAGATAGTATATTAAATTTTGGCAATGTCAAGTAGTAAATAAAAACTTTCAAAAACATTAGATATGTGAGTGTATTGTGTGTGTGAATTTATAATGTAACATCCAAAATTAGAAATGATCTAATTCATTTAAAAAAAAAAACAAAAATTTAGTTGAGTGGCAACATATGGTATTTTTTTATATATTGCACTCAAATTTAAATCTTAGCAATAGCCAAGTGGATAAAACCCATAAATATATGTGACTACATACTACATAGTGTGGACGAATTTGTGATAACTAGGATAGGATTGGAGGTTGTTTGATGTATCTAATAGAAAAAAAAAGCTCAAATTAATGTTTACCGGACTGGACCAACTGGAAAACTTGAACCGATCTCACTCTGGTTCGACCATTTGCTTAACCCCTGACTTGCTGACTTTGTTAAAGAACCGTTGCAAAATTTTGTAGACCGGAGAACCAGCCCGTCCCGAGAACCGGCGGTGTTTGAAAGCTTTCCAAAATGAAAAACCGGTTGGACCTCAAAACGAGGTCGTTGGGTACAAAAAGCATCCTTTACCCAGCCGCACCAACCGTGAACCCTTTCTCCTCTCCTCCCCTCTCATCTCTATCTCTGCCCTCTCGCGCTCCTTTCGGTCTGATCCGACGCCGACGCTTCCGCCGCCGTCCCTTCCGCCCTCTATCCTGCTTCCCGTCTTGGCCTCCTCACGTCGTCGCCTCCCTGCCTCCCTTCGGTTTCTGGTTCGTATCCAAACTTCCCAAGTAACCATTTCTTGTTGGTTTTGGCTTCTTTAATCTGCTGCATTCTCTGTTTTTGAGTTATTCATGTTGGTGTTTGTATTTTTCTGCCTTGCTGTTGCTGTGTTTTTGAGTTGTTGCTGTTCTAAATTATGATCAAATTATTCAATCTTACGGCTTGCTTTTTATTTACATGAGATACATCATACGTGAGAATTGAACCGGTTGAATTCTGATTGAGTCGATTGATCTGAATTAATGGTAAGACAGAATAGTTCGATGGGCGGTCTGGGTTTTATGACCGGCCCGAGTTTCAAAACCTTGCGTCAAATCAAATCATCCAATACTTGGTTGGGAGGGGATTCCCACTCAATGCTGATATTCGCCAGAATTCGCGTAAGAGTATGATGCTGCATTGTCATTCTGCTCAGTTTCCAAATCCCTCTTCTTCTTTTTTACTAGAAAATTCTGAATTTCTCTATCAAATTAGGGTTCGGTTCGTAAAATTCCTAATTCCCAATCGTCCAATTGTGATCTGAACACTTACTTGATTATCACTTACTTCTTGAATTTTGGTTATGCTTCTTTTCCTTGCATCTCATTTCTATTTTGTTTTGTGTTGCTGCTGGGTTAGATAGATAATCCATGTTCATCTTTTCTTTCATGGTTGAGGTTATGCAGAAGGCACTTTTCGAGCTCATTTCATTTGCTATTATGTTCATACTTCCCTCATTATTATTATGATTTCTTTGGTTGTTTTGACTTTTGACTGAGTGGTTTAATTGGTTGTATATGGGTAAAAAATGTTGATATGCCATGTTAAATTGTTTATGTATAATGTGTGATTGGAGTATCAGGAAAGTACTTTTACTACTTTTATCTTTATATATAGTTGAGAAAGAAATGAAAATGGATTTTAGCTACTCTGTTTAAATATGTGAGGCTGGTTTTTCTTTCGGGAAAAGCAGAAGCAAACACACCTTTTCTTAATTGGTTTTATTTTTCAGTTGCACTGAAATTTGAGTTGGGATTTTGTCACACAGATCAAACAAAAAGAAGAATAATAAGGTGTGTGCCTGGAAACCTTGGAAAAGATGGCGGAGAAATTAGCCCCCGAGAAGCGTCACAACTTCGTCCACGATGGTAACTTTCATCTCCCTTTTTACCAATTTGTTTCTTGTGTATTCTTTAAATTAGCATGAATCGAACTCATTTTTCAATTTAGGTCAAAAGGTGTTTGAGTGGGATCAAACGCTAGAAGAGGTTAATATTTACATCAGTTTACCTCCCAATGTTCATTCTAAGCAATTCTACTGCAAGATTCAATCCAAGCATGTTGAAGTTGGCATCAAAGGCAATCCACCATATCTCAATGTAATCCAAAAGTTCCCCACCCTTTTTTCATCCTTTTATTATTCTATATTCATCACACACTATTTTTTATCTTTGCCATTGATCATTTTGTAGCACGATCTTACCTGCCCGGTGAAGACAGATTCTTCATTTTGGACACTAGGTAAAGGTTTAAACTTTCCTCTACTGTTGTTATTACTGCTTTCTTTTTTTGGTTAAAATTGATTTATTGATTTCCTTTATTGATTTTCTTAATCCTGTTTTGGAGGGTTCAAAAATTGGTTAGCTTTTCCTACTTTTCCCAACAATGTTAACTTGGGCTTAGAATTGAGGAAATGAAATTGCATATATAAGAAACTGAGATGTTTATTCTTTGATGATGTTTTTTGGGATTCGGTGTGTAGAGGATGGCATAATGCACATAACACTTCAGAAGAGAGATAAAGGGCAGACATGGGCTTCCCCCATTCTTGGCCAGGGTCAGTTGGACCCTTACGCCACCGATCTTGAACAGAAGCGTCTCATGCTGCAGAGATTTCAAGAAGAGGTTAGCTTCCTTCTTTTCATGTGCTGGAATTTGATTGGTTACCTACCTGATGACTTCCAAACTTTCTTTTAGCGAGTTGTAGAATAAGATGTGACAGAGTTGTGCCTTTAAGAGCAAGAACTTGGTAGACACAGTTGACAATATGATAGAAATTTCTTACCTCTTAAGACTTTCTACTTTTTGGGATGTATTTGATTATTTTCCACACTGATGCTATATGGCAAGTTGAGGTAGCAATCTGATTTATCTTGTTCTCACAAACTAAAACCTTTATTTAAAGGTTATCTTGCATTGAGCTATTAATATGTCCTCTTAAGACTTTTTGAAGGATACATATTCTGAATTTGGCTGATAATTCATACATGAACTAATTAAGATTTTGTTGTGCATTATTGATATGATTTCCGAGGTTCTTGGTATCTGGAACTTTGCATTTATATTATTAAAAGGATACATATTGTTCAGCCTGTTGGCTTGATTTCAAAAAGAAAATAAAAGGTCTATTATATATTGAATTACAATATGTTTTATGAGTTTGTCCATCTATGGCCAAATTCATACCCAAGATAAAAGGAAATGGATAATGAAATTGTGTTAGACAGCTTATAAATTTATGATAATCATTAATCCGGTATGTCCATAACATTGTTTAGGATTTAGTGGGATGATTGCTACCTCAGACCCTCATGATTATTGTCGTGCCTTTTGCAGAACCCAGGTTTTGATTTTTCGCAAGCTCAGTTCAGTGGAAATTGTCCTGATCCAAGGACTTTCATGGGTGGAATCCGTTCAGATTGATAATCTTTGCTGTTGAATCATCTATGTGAACCTTCTCTGAGATAATTATCAGATGGTAAATAATCTACGTAACCTCCCTTTGTCTCCCTCTTGTTAGACTTCTTTGAGACAAGCCTTAATGCACTCTATGGTTTGAATGATTGTATGACATAATTTTGGCATTTGCCAATCTTCTAATGCCTGTTATTAAATATGTGCATATAAATTATTGAACATTCTAGCAAAGAAATATTCAATGCAGCTCCTTATCCTTTCCACAATACTTTGGATTTGATATTTTTGCAACTGCAATTGATATTTAGGATAGGGAATAGTGTGTGAATTGACTTCTTAAACACTGCTACGACGGCTAGTATGTAATTTCCAACTCAATTAATTGTTAAGTCAATGTATCGAAGAGCTGCCACAAGTTCAAAAAACTGAAACTAGTGTTTGAAGACGTGTAACTAAAGAGGGCAAGCCTTTCGCAGTATGATTTTGAAAAACTAAATTATGCATTGATGCCAAGAATCACTTTTTTTTTTTGTGGGATAATCTACTTCATAAGAACTTCTAAAGAATTTGAAGTGTGGGAAAACCCAAGTCCCTTCAATTTTTACCAGCACAAGATATCTTTTTATTTTATTTTTTACTGAAGATAGGGGAACTCGAATCCGCAATCTCTTAGATGAGTATGGGGAGACTATACTATTTGAGCTATAACTTATTGGCACACAAGATATTTGTTAAGGGAATGTCGATTTGTAGATTGTACAATAATAACCAACTAGTGGCAAAGGATTTGTCATGCAATCTGCTAGGTTAGCTATGTTTCTTATTCTCTGAGATTTTAGTTATATTTTTAATGGTTATGTTAACTATAAGTAATTTTTTGTTTAGTATTTTGAGTTGCGTGAGGAAAATAGAAATCATGTTCTTTGGTGTCAAAGGTTGGATCAGATTCTCCATTAAGAAAGACGTAACTTGTTTGTAGATACTATGCATAGTTTCTGCTTTGCCTTAGCTTCTCAATATCTTTACGTGAATGTATAGCTAATCAAGGATGTTCATGCAAAACGAATGACGAATGAGTTTTTTATTGAATGATGCAACTGTGTAACTTCCGTTCGTAGTTATGGAATCATTGGAATGTGTATTGGGAGTTATTATCTTGATGTTAAGGAAAATGCTCAGCTGATCCCAAATTGGTTCCCACTCGTCTTTTAATTTTCTTCTGATTTTATATATATATATATGGTGTATCAATAAGTATTAATTCACTTTTTTTATTTACTGAATATGTGGAATAACAATAAATATAAGGTTAGTCTATATAGTAAATATCTTAAACTTTACTTATAACGGTAAGAGTGTAAATTAACTGGTGCTCAAGTAGCATATAACTTATCCAATGCTCCGTTCATTTCTATTCACATCTAATCTAAAACTAACTTAAAGATCAGATAGTGAAAGATTTTTAAACGTGTTATACTTTTGGAAGTTTATCCATAGAAGTAGAACGGAGCATATTCTAGAAGGCAAAAAATTCATCAACCACGTAGCATGTATAATATAGGTCCTGTGGATGACAAGAAATAAGATTATTTAATACAATAATACCAACCCAGGAGAGATCTTGGGACTTTGATGCAGCCACTAAGCTTTTGGAGGATTTCAGATCCACTCCACTCCAGTTGCATTATATATATTACACAATAAATACAAAAAATATTATAACTGAATGATTAAAGAACGGATAAGAAAAGTTTGACTTTTTAGTTTTGACAGTAGTTATTTCATAATTACTTTTAGGTGGAAACTCACGTGCAGTCGATTTCAACTATATGGTTTAAAAAAAAATCGGTTTATTTTATATAAATGGTTTATTTAAAAAAATCGGTTTGAATTGGACCAAGCAGTTACTTTTGTTCCCTTCAGTTACTTTTATTCCCTTCTTCTTCGTTTCGCACGTAAAATTCGTTCTCTTTCAATTCCTTTTTCAAAACTAATATGAAACTTTCAATTAGGTATGTTTCTTTTATTTATATTTCTTAATCAAATTTATTATTTTAAATGTATTTCTTAATTTATGTTTTTATTCATTCCTCTGTGAATGATGAAAATTATTTAATAAATACATACATATTTATGTCATCACACCATTTTGATGTTCAGGATCATAAATGCCAAGATAATTCATGACAATTTCATGTGATGGAAGACAATAATGTAATTATGGTATAACGTAGACCAGTTGATAGCATGAGCATTGTTGAAATTTTGGCATGATTTCTTTCATATTTGTTATATGTCTCTTTAGTTGGTGATGTTATAGTTTATTGTGATGATATGATGGTAGTTTAATTGTATGAGTTAGGTCCTTTTTATTTGGTTGAATTTTTTCTATAACTATTCTATTCTTGATGGCAATGTCAAAATAAATATTTTCATTAGTTGTTCTTTTTTTTCTCTATTTTTGAATCAATTTTATTTTGAAAAAATTTATTAAAAATTTTTGTTGTAGACAAAATTAATAATATTATGTTCAATATTAATATTTTGATTAGATACTTTTGTTTTATTAAAAATAAATTCTAATTTTATTAAAAAATAAATTCTAGTTGATAAGTAAAAACACAAAAACATGCATGACAGTGAAATCATAATTTCTAGACAAGTAAATTATAGTCTTATTATCTTAAAAAAATAATTTATTTATAGAATAATATTGAAAAATCAACAATAATTTGCATGAAAATAGTTTATTAGTAAAATAAAAGTTAATTGATTGATTACCATAAAATTTAATTTAACGATAAATTTGTAATTGAACATATTTTTACAGCTTAATTTAAAATCTGTTTACAGCTTAATTTAAAAGCAACTGAGAATGTAAGTTATGGAAACAAAACAAAACTCATCAAGAAAATAGAAACAGAGACACAAAAAAAAAGGACAGATGATATCATTTATGCCATTCTTATAAAAGAAACTGTGAATATTGTTTCTTTTTCAGAATACTAAATTTTACTTTTTCAAACAATTTGTATACATATATTTGACAAAAATTAAATAAAAAAATTTCAGATAAATTTAAAGAAAAATTGGTCAATATAAATGAAGAAAAAGAACATATCAAATTCATCTGTTAGGAATTTAGGAATAACACGCAGAAAGAATTTAAATTATTTTAAAAGTAGTTATTTGATCTATTCAAACTGGTTTTTTTAAATAAACCATTTATATAAAATAAATTGATTTTTTTTAAACCATACAATAATACGTGTCAACGATCCAAAAACAACTTCACCTGCAGTCGACTGCAGGTGAGTTTCCACCTTACTTTTAAGAGTTTACACGCACGCATTTGAATCTTTGACAATTCTTTGAGTTTAGTTAATAGATATACTTTTACACATTAAAAAAGAAAAAAATCATCCAAACTAAATTTCTTAATTTAAAAAAATGAATTATATTCTTAGTTTTATTGAGGTTTCGCTCATTCCTAATTCCCCCGCGAGTGACTAATATTAATAAAAAGGATACTAATATAATATTTGTATTTGGTGCAATGGTATAACTTGAATTATGTTAGATTAACTTAAAAAATCAATAAATTTAATCCAATCTAATTTATTTTTAAACTATAAGTGTAGTTTTATCTAAACGGAATTATCTTTTATTTTGAGCATCTTTATTATTGTTTTTTTTTTTGAATTTAGCTAATATGTATTTTAAGAGTATATGATAAATTTATTAGTAGTAAAAGATTTTAAATTTTTTATTTTTATATTTTTAATAAAAAATTAATCTGTAATTAGCATGTTATCACGGCCTTGGACACACTTTGACTCTACCGTGTTGGCACTCGGACTTACTCAAATTTTTGAATTAAGACCAAGTCAGTCTAACCCTCAGTACTTAGCAAGAAAGTTAAAAATACAAGAGAACACATGAGAAAGGAAATTTTGGTATAAATAACACTTTATTACTCAAGTGTTTGTTACAAATAACTTATATACTCAAACTCTAACTCTCACCTATTTATAGTCATCCACCTCCTTAATAAATGATTAGGATTAAATATAATCAACGGTCCATATTAATTATCTAGAACCTTCATTGCAAATATCTATTCTACCACAACTTTCTAAATGATTCTAAATTATTCCATATTACTTTTCATACTTTTATATACATCAAGACTCTTATAGAATACTCTATGACCTTCTAGAATTTTCTAGAACTTTCTAAGGTCTTCTGAGACCTTTTAGAACATTTTAGAACGTTTTGGAACCATTTAGAGTATTCTCAAATACTCCAGCAAATTATACAAATACCGTTAAATCTAACCTTCTCAAATTTACCGTGACATTTTCCTCCACCTAATGCGCAGATGTCCTCGTGCGTTCTGTTAATGATAGCGCTCTAAGTGTTTTTGAAATTATCACAGATCTTCACGAGCTTCCCAGTTAGCTTTGGTTATCGTGAGTTCTTTCCACTTAATCAAGTATTTGATACTTGGTGGCATTCCTTTTCGTCGCATGATGTGATTAGCTAAGATCTCTTCGATTTCTTTATCAAAGGATCTAATCACCACAGGCGGAGCTCGACACGAGTCACATCTACTCGGTTCATCTTGGTCTTCATGATATGATTTAAGCATATTCACATGGAAGACCGGGTAGATCTTCATAGAGGGATGGAGTTGTACTTTGTAAGCAACCTCCCCAACACGTCCAATGATCTTAAATGACATTTCGTATTTGCGAAATAAGCCCTTATGAACCTTGCGAAAGGCTTTGGATTGTTGTGGAAGAAATCTAATCATTACGTAGCTTATCTCCCACTTGATAGCTTGCATGCCTCCTCTTCTTATATGCTCATTTTTTTATCCTCTTTGCAGCTTTGTCGAGGTAAGAACGAGTGACATATACTTGTTTTTCTCATGACTTGATCATATGATAAGATTCAAGGCTCTTCTCTGAGTAAGAAGAAGAAAGAGAGTGGGGTATAAGCAGCTGTTGTTCAGTTACGATCTCGAATGGACTCTTTTCTGTGGACTCACTCCTTTGTAAATTGTATGAGAACTGAGCAATGTCTAGGAATTTTGTCCAATCCTTCTGATTAGCGCTTACGAAATGCCTCAAGTAACACTCGAATAAGGCATTCACTCTCTTAATCTGCCCATTGGTTTGAGAATGGAAGCTTATTGAGAAATGAAGCTCCGACCTAAAGAGTCAACTCTGTCCATAGTCATCCTATGAAGAGTAGATCCCGATCACTAATGATATTCTTAGGCAATCCCCAGTACTTTACTACATTCTTGAAAAATAGTAGTGCTACTTTCTCTACAGTGTAGTCAGTAGGAGCAGGTATAAAGGTAGTATACTTTGAAAATCGATCCACTATCACAAGAATAGATTCAAACCCCTCGAAATTTGGTAAGGCAGAGATGAAATCTAAAGACACTTTTTCATGGTCGCTCTGGCAGTGGCAGAAGTTCCAACAATCCACTTGGTGTCATGTTTTCAATCTTATCTTGTTGGCACACAAGACAAGTCTTCACATAATTCTCCATTTCATCCCTCATTTGAGGCAAATAATAGGAAGATTCAATAAATGCCAAGGTCCTTTGTAGCCTTGATGACCAACCCATTTGGTGTCGTGGCATTCTTTCACTAGCTTTATCCTTAAATTTTTTCATTTAGGGACGTATAGTCTTCTTTCTTTGGTGTAGAGAAGGTCATCTTTTAGCCAAAATCATTTGGTCTTACCTTCTCTAGCTAATTCCACCAATTTTTTGGCTAATGGATCATGATACAACCCTTCCTTGATGGTATGCAAAATATCATCTTCGACCATGAAAATGGCTGCCATCCTGTATGGTGCTGAGACAAGCGATTTCGCTCCTAACTCTAATTCAATCTTGTGGTCCACCTTCCTCCTTGGTAGTAGTTGTTTTGGCAATTCGGGAGACATCACATCCTTATTTTTTTAAGGACTTCCTTAATTTTAGGGAAAACAACTTCTCCTTCGGATGTTGACTCCTCTTGTAGTAGAGCTAAAGATATCATCTCTCCCTTTTTGAACCCTTTCTTGAGTTGCATAGTAGAAAGCATCGGTAGTCCTCCAATTTTAGAGACTGTAAGGACTATGCATGGAGACCTCTTCTCCATGACACATACTATGTTATAGTATGGCATAGGTATTATATTTTCCTTCCTTTGCAAATCGAGCCCGATAACTATTTTGAAATCGTTCATTGGTGCTACTGAGAAATCTACAAGACCCTTATAAAAACCAAGAGTCATCTCAACCCCTTTTGCTACTTCCTTAAGGGGTTCACCTTTGGTATTCACAAGTTTGAATCAGCCATTCTTTTCGGTGATTTTCAACCCAAGCCTCTTTACTTCGTCAAGTGTAATGAAGTTGTGTGTAGCACTAGTGTCGATCGTATTCATGATAGATTTTCATTGATAAAAGGCTTTGATATACATCAAGTATTTCATTTCTGCGGTGCTTGTCTCTTTACCCTTCATAACATTCATGAGTTGGATACATCCAACACACTCGGTTACTTGAGATTGAACCTCTCGTTCCTCAGCGATAGATGCCATAGTCCCTATCTTAGGAAAGTCCTTCATTTTGTGTAGTTCTTTGCACACGAAGCATCCGCCTTTGGGTACGAAAGCCTTCTTTTTTTCGTACTCTTTCTTTGAAGAGTATTTTTCCTCCTTTTTGGTTGAGAAACTCTTCCCCTTATCTCTCCCACCTTTAGTAGAACTAGGCTTAGAGGAAGACTTGGGTTTAGAGTCTCTCCTATGATACCTAGTGAGTGATTCGGCCACCACGATAGCTTCATCGACATCCTTAACATTTCTTCTTTGTAGTTCTTGCTTTGTCCAAGGTTAGAGTCCATTAATGAAGAAGAACAATGCATTCTTTGATGCTAAGTTGGGGATTTGAAGCGTAAGAGTAGTGAACTCCCTTACATAGTCGTTAATCATACTCTTGTGTTTCAACTCCCTCAACTTCTTCCTTGCTTCATAAACCACATTTTCAGAGAAGAATTATCTTTTCAATTCTCTTTTGAAATATTCCCATGTGACTATATTGCAAGTACCATTTTTTATATCTGCGCATTTTCTTCTCCACCATAAAGCAACATTATCAAAAAGGTAGAGAGCTGCAGTATGTATCTTTATTACTTCTTCGACCATCCCTTGGCCTTCAAAGTACCTCTTTATATGTCATAGGAAGTTGTCCACCTCTCGAGCGTCCCTCACACCCTTGAACTCCTTTGACTTTGCAAGATCAATTTTTGTCGTCTCCCTTATAATGGTAGGTCGAGATTTTGCCTTCTCGAACCAAACTCGAACTTCCTCAAATAACTTCAAGGAATTCTCAAGCTTCTCTTCGATTTGGAGCATGCTTTCTTTGAAAGCATCTAGTTCTCCTAACACGTGAGTCTCGAGGGTCTCCTTGTCATGTTCTATCCTTTGGAAGTGCTCATTCATAAAGGATAGGACATTTTCCAACATAGAAACTCTCTCTTCTAAGAAGTTATAGTCCTTAACTTACCTTTAGGCTCACTTGAAGAACATATTTTTTTGCCTCCCTGTTGAGAAGGAGTAGCATCACTTCCTCTTTGAAACTCAACATGGTCCATGGTAACACTAGAAGTCATACCCATAAACCACTTATGTTCTCTCTCGAACCTTGCTCTGATGCCAAATTGTCATAGCCTTAGACATACTCCAACGCTACCGTACTATCACTCAAACTTACTTAACCTCTTGAGTTAAGATCAAGTCAGCCTAATCCTCAATACTTAGCAACAAAACTAAGAACAGAAGAGAACACAAGAGAAATAAAGTTTTGATGGAAATAACACTTTATTATTTAAGTATTTGTTACAAATGTCTCACACACTTAAACTCTAATTCTCACCTCCTATTTATAGCCATCCACTTCTTTAATAGATGGTTAGGATTAAATCTAATCAACAATCTAGATTAATCATCTAGAATCTTCATTATAAATATTTATTCTACCACAACTTTCTAAATACTTCTAGATTATTTTATACTACTTTTCATACTTCTATATACATTAAAATTTTTATAGAATACTTTATAACTTTTTAAAATCTTTTAAAATTTTTTAAAATATTCCAAAACTTTTTAGAATATTTTAAATTTTTTTAAAATATTTTTAAATATTCCAAAAAATTATATAAATACTATTAAATTTAACCTTCTTAATTTTACCGTAACAAATGTGCTCTTAAAATAAAAGATGGATAAATCCTTTATTTTTTGCTCAGGTTAGTTATGCGGTCTCTTTCCTCAGCCAATAATAAAGAGGAACAAGAGACATACAAAAGACAAGAATCAAAATGATCACCATACACTAAGGCAGCACCACCCACCAATGTCTCCAAATTGGTCCCACATTATTAATAGCCTTTTGGAATTCGTGGCCATGAAAATTCCATAGAAACAATGGAATTTTTATATCCGTTAAGTTAATCATTTATATATTAGTTAAGAAATTCTACGATTAATTAATCGGTTCTGTTAGAAAACCAATTAGGGTTATAAACTTATAATCAATTAAAGTTAACTAATTTTAAAATAAAAAATTTATTATTAAAAAAAAACAAGTCCATCTCTTTTAATTTTTTGAATTTTAGAATTAAAAATATAAAAAATTAATTTGAATTGATTCGTAATGTAGTTAGTTTTCTAAATTTTTTAATTAATTTATAAAATTAATATTTAAAGTGATCCTTAGATTTGTGTCGTCTCCAAATTTAAAATTATTCTAAATTTATTAGTTATACAAATTTATTTGTTGTTTGAGTTAATTTTTTTTGCTTAAAAGTGACAATTATTGTGATTTAATGAATTTTTAACTATTTTTTTGTGCAAATTGTTTTTTCTAATTTTTTAAGTTGTGTGTACGAGTTGAACATTTGAAAAAAATAAAATAAAACAAAGTTATTAAAGAATTTCTGCTCTTCTTTTTTTCTCTCTTTTCTTTTTAAACACAATCTTATACAGACAATCTAATCAAACATTACTCTCATAAATATTTTAATTATTTTAAGAACAAATAAAAATATTATTTATGAGATAGGGTCTCATAAATATTTATATATTATTTTATAAAATTTAAAATAAAATTATAATTATAATTAACATTAAAAATACTCTAAAAACAAATATGATTGATATTGAAAAAATAGAAGATTAATTAAATTAAATGAAAATTTAAAATTTAGTTTAACTAACAAGTGAAATTTGAAAAATAATTTTTTTACTCATAAAATAATCTAAAAATGAATAACTTATCGATAATTTATTTTTGGTAATTAATCATTTTCACAGATATCTCAAAATTATACGAGATTAGTTACCAAAAGTAAATTATATAATATTAATGGGTCAAAACTCAAAAGTCAAAAGAAAATATACAAGATTAATTTTGAGTTGAATAAATATGCTGTTTTAATTTACTGAGTTTATTTTTATAAATAAAAAATTATCTATTTTAAAAATAAAAAAAATAGATTGAACAATAATAAGACTTTAATTCTTATCTGAAAAATATTTTATTTTATACAATATTAATGTCAAAATCCTATTAAAAAAATTGTGTTTACAGTTCTTGAAAATTTTGTTTACAATAAATAAAAAATGTTTTATTTTTATTTGTTTTTTTACTATTCTTATTCTCATATTTTTCACCATTATTCTCGCTCTATAAAGGATCTAACCATTTATTTTGTTCCTTTTTCCATTGCATTGGTTTTGTTTTCCCTCTTTCATTTAAATTCTGATTTAAGTGTGGGGGTTTTAAAATACTACTCACAGAAATTTAAACAATTTAATTTTGTGAGGATTTTAATTTATGTTAAGCGTGTATTGCAAATTTGTGAAGGGTTTTAAAAAGATAATTTACGCAATTAAATAATTTAGAATTTAATATTATATAAATACAACGAATGCAAAAATGGTTACCCTTGAATATGCTTTTAATCTATAAAAACTGCTACAATCTTTAAAATTTTTAAAAATTGTATGTAAACCACTATTCTGGATCGCAATTTATCTGAAAAATGAAGAAAAGCATAAATCGTTTTTGTTAATTTATGATGCACAATATTGACATAGATATCGAACACAATATGACAAATATCTATACATAAATTTTAAAATTTTATAAGACATAAAGATATGTATACGTATAAAATATAAAGTATTTTTTA
>NC_029772.3:5448909-5454652 GCF_000817695.3 Arachis duranensis
ACTATTCTGTAGTTAAATAAAAAGTATTTATATAAATATATCTAAATATAATTCTTTTTCTACTGTTTTTGTTTTTGGAGAAGTGTTTCTTTCAACTACACAAATAAACAAATTCTTTAATTTAGTAGGTGTACTTGTATTTTTAATAACAAAAAAAAAAGACTAATATCAAGTTCATACAAACCTGATTAAAATATACAACTACTTCACTCATACATTTTTAATGACATGTACAAAGCACAAAGAAATAATCATACATTCTTTATAAAATGTCGTTTTAATAATGGTTGAAAATAAAAATGTTCATTTTTAAATTTCAATCAGAAACCACAAAATGTAATAAAACAAGATAGAATTCTCTAAAATCTATTCAGCATTGTGATTACCAACATTTTTTAAAATTACATCATATATATAAATAAACAAATTCTTTAATTTAATAGTTTTACTTGTATATATAAATAAACAAATTGTTTAATTTAATAGTTGTACTTGTATTTTTAATAACAAAAAAAATCTATAAAGCTTTTAAGTATACTGGTATATCAGTATTTTAGTAAATTTTAATCGTTAATATTAATTATATATATTATATATTTTTTATAATTAAAATCAACCATTAAAATTTACTGAAATACTAATATACCGATACACTTTAAAATTTTCCTAGAGTCTAATATCAAATTCATGCAAACATGACTAAAATATACAACCACTTCACTCATACATCCTTAATGACATCATCTAAAGTTTTTTTCACACTTTTTATAAATTGTACAAAGCACAAAGAAATAATCATACATTCTTTATAAAATGTTGTTTTAATAATTGTTAAAAATAAGAATTTTTATCTTTAAATTTCAATCGAAAACCATAAAAGGTAATAAAATAAGATAGAATTCTCTAAAATTCTCTCCAGTATTGTCATTACCAAAATTTTTGAAAATTACACTATATATATAATTATAAAAGATTTTTTTAAATGTTTATCTTCTCTTCATAATTAAAGTATTATATATTATTATATTTTGGTTAAAAAAATCTCATCCAAAAAGTTACCAACTAAGTTTCAATTTGTCATGATCAAACCCTTATTATCTACTGGTCAAACCCTTTTTATAGAACATAAATTTTTACAAACGAATCACTTTTCATATTCTTGGTTTATTAGTATTTATAGAGCAATTATGAATATATTTTCTTTGTAGAGGATTAGGTTTTGTGCGTAAACTACATGTCCATCCGAGTTTATGATATATTTTCATTTTTTCATTAAATAACTTGCTATAGCGGTTTATACATGCATGAATTTTGTACATAAATCTCTTTTCACATTAGCTATTTATGCTTTTCTTCAATTTTTTAGGTAAGGCACCATGCATAATAGCAAGTTGTAACGGTTTTTATAGATTAAAAACAGGACCTAAATTTAATCATTTTTTATTTGTTGCATTTGAGTAATATTAAACTTTAAATTATTTAGTTGTGTAAATTATCCTTTTAAAATCTCATGATAGAAGATTTAAAATATACTTGGTGCTTTGTTGTGTATCATTGAGAAAAAATATTTAAAAAGAGGAAAAAAGTTTAAATTTTAAAAATTTAAAAAAATATTTAACAAAATATTTTTTTTAAAGCTCACCCAAACAAATTTTAAGAGAGAAGAAAAAAATCATTTTTTAATATATTTTTCAAAAAATTTTAATGTGTTTGATAAATTTTTTAAATAAAATAAAAAATTAGAAAAATAAAAAAGAGTGAAATTTTTTTTATGTTTTTTAAAAGAAAATATTTTAATATAATAAATAAATAAATATTTTTATATTATTATACTCAAATATAATTAATTGATAAAAAATACTTTTTCATAAGATATCTAATCATTAAATTATTTTTATTTTTTTAATCTAAAAAATACCTAAAAAAGTATTTAAAAAAAATCATCCAAACAAGTTTATAATTTCATGAGAATTTTTAACCAGTATAAATACAATTAAATGAAAAATAATGGAATATAAATAATTAAAAACCTAGTTTAATTGAGTGAAAGCTTAGAAAATTAATTTGACTAATAATTAAATTTTAACAAGCTATTTTAACTTTTCTTCCGTGTGTTGAGAATTTGATTTTGTGCTTTGTATAAAGTGTCTATAAATCAATAAATAAAAACGGTAATATTAGAAAGATAAAAAATATCAAAAACTTATCTTATTTAAGATTTATTAATTGTCGTAATAATTAATAAATATTAAATAAAACAAACCAAACATTTTCAAAATAAAAATTACTAGTATTTATATTTACTATCCCCAAGGCTTTTTCGGTTTTCCTCTTTTATAATAATAGCATCTCTAAGATTTTTTTGTGTGTACAATCTGTACAATAAATTAAAAAAAAGGTAAATTTATAATTAAAAATTGAGTACTGCTAGAGAGTTAATAGTCTAAGTGTACAATATGTACAATGAGGTTCACTAAGAATCAAACTCTTGACTCTAGAGCTCTAATACCATATCATGATACCACTCATTCCAAAATCTTCAGTTGATGGAAAAAGTAACACTAATGATTATATCTCTAATATTCTCTAAACTTCCATTGTATACATTGTAAAAATATTCCATTGGCTCCTGTACTTTCTATTAAAAATTAGATCATTAATTAATTATTTAATTTCAAAATTTAAAATTTGAAAAATTAGGATTAGCATTTTAACCAATTCACACTACATACGGTTATTTCTAATTTTATTGTAACCTCCAATACACCTCCAAAACTTGCCGTCATCTTTTCCGGTCTTCAACTTGCGTCACTGAATTTTTTGCCGACCAAACCGATGCTGCCGCATCCTCCCACCGACACCACCCTCACCTCCGTCGGTCAGTCGACGCACCTCGCCCTCCGACGCTCAGCCTAATGTTGCTGCCGCTGTTTTCGCGCCTCTCTTTCGAACCGACTTTGCTTTCTCCCATTCCTTCAACCTTCTTCTCACCTATGATACCACCACGCTCTTCTTATTATTCGGATCCAAATATGTTAGTTTCTTTCATAATTTGAGCATTATGCTTCACAATAGTATTACTTTCGTCATACCTAATCTTTCAAAATTATGTTTCACCATAAATTCCAACAATAAAATTATTTAACTACTTTGGATATTGATTATTAGATCTTACTATATACATACCATTTATTCATTAATTTAATTTAATTCCATTATCACTTCATCAACTATAGTCGTGGTGTAGTGAAACTATTTCAATAGCCAGTTTAGGATGAACATTTTAGTAAGTATACGGATGGTTATTTTAATTGTTACGTGAATGATTATTTTAATTAAATTTGGTTAGTTATATACAATTAAAATATGTTAGATATTCAATTCATTAGATATGCAGATAATTATTTTTATCCTGAAGTGAATGATTATTTTCACTATGGATCCAGAAACCGCGTGTGGCAAACAAATCAGTGACGATAGAGTGGGATAATTATTGATAAAAATAGGGCGACAGCCGGTTGAGAAAGAAGAGGATGTTGGAGTGAAATGTTTTAGTAAATTAGGATTTGAAATCGTTATTTTTTTAAAATAATTGAATAAACTTTTTGATTTAAATAATTTGTAGAGTGTTTTTTGTTTTTTATATGTATTGGGTTAAATATCCAACCCATTGTTCACATTATTAAGATTTTTTATTGTCTTTTATAAATCGTTCACAATGTTTATTTTTTTCATGTCTTCAAGATATCAAGAAAACACACGGTTATATCACAACGATAGATATTAAATTAATAAGAAAAGATTTTTTTTCATGAAATTTTTTTTTTATTTTAAAGTATATTTGACAAATTTTTAATAATAAAAGTAAAAGTATTAGAAATTTTTTTTAAGAAATTATAATTTACATCTATTTTTAAAAGATTTTTTTTCTTTAAAAAAAGATTTTTCACATAATAAATAAATAAATTAGTATTTTTATTTTATTTTATCCAAACATAATTAATAAATAAAAAAATATTTTTATATGAGATATTCAAACATAAAATTACTTTTACTTTTATAAAAAATCTTTTAAAAAATATCATTTAAAAAATTATTTTTCGAAAATAGCACTCAAACAAGCCTTAATATTAAACACAATTAGCCCCCTACTAATTAATTAATGCAACATTTTTACTTTGGTATTTTTTTGAATTGTAATTTACTTTAGTATTTTTTTAAAATATGAGATGATTTAATTTAGAGAGTATAAAGATAATCCAATTTTTAAAAAATATAAATAAAATCGTCCGATTTTTTATCTCAAAATTTTCAATTTGTGTACCTCCATGATTTTAAAAAACACCAAAAATTATAATACTAACATATATTATTTATCATACTTCCATATCTAAAATTTTTAGCCCATTAATGCATGCCAATTATTTATTTATTTTTCTTCCAATAATTATTGGTATTTGGTTTCAAAGCTCAGATTCTCTCTCTTCAAAGCCGAACCAACAAAAGTCTCCATTGAAAACAATCAACCGTTTGTTCATCAAAATCTCAGCTCCCTCCTGAATCCTTTCAGCTTCTTCTAAAACCTTCTTCCTCCTTTCGCTTCTCACCAGATCTGTTTTTCTCCCATGAAGAACACGAGGAGGAGGAAGAAGAAATCTTCGCCGAAGAAGCTCGACGAGAAGAAGAAGGAACCTCTTCAATCCGAAGAAGAGGAACAGCCACAACAACCAGAGGGCAACCAGATCACCGTTTTGGACGATCTCGTTAACTCTTTCAATTTATCATCCATGGAGGAAGATCCCGAAAGGGCTTCGGAGATCTTAAGGAAGAAGGGTTTGGTGTATGATCCTTCTTCGGTGTGCTCTTCATCAACTTCGTCTTCGTCCTCCGGTGGCGGTGGCGGTGTTTCCGATTTGGGTTCAACTTCGGGTTCCTCCGAAGGTTTTGTGGATGTAGGTTATGGTGAAGATGTGGGGTGCTTCAAGGGAAATAGTAGACAGAAGAAGAAGGTGATTGCTGCTACTGGAACGGTTTCGACGGTTATAGGGAAGGAATATGTGAGGAGGAACAAGAATAAGAACAAAGGGTTTGAAAATAACGGTGTTGTTGATAAGGACAAGGCAGAACAGTTCCTTTGTTCAATGCTTGGAAATGATTCTGACCTTAACTTAGGTGTTGTTAGGGATGTTTTCTGTGAGTACATTGTTTTATCTATTTGTGATTTTTTATTTTCAGCTTATTTATTTTCTTTTTCTTTGTTTGTTAAGATACTAGAAAAATGCATTGGTTTGGTCTGTTTTTGTTAGTGGGTTTTGGTGGAGAGAGGAACATATAAACAATTTTGTAACTTTAACGGTTGTTTCTAAATTTTTCATCTATTTGATCATTGTTTGTTGTTGGTGTTTTTGTTGGGGTTACCTCAACTAGTTTTTTAAGTTACGCATAAAATAAAATATAGATGCTTATTGTTTATGCTGTTGTAAATTTAACTCTTGACCTTGTAGCATTTTCCCCACTTGCAGGTCAATGTGGATATGATATTGAAAAGGTACGATGACAATCTGAAATTGGACTTCATTTAAAATCATTCTCGTTTGCTGTTTTTTCATGGTAAGTGTGCACATATTTAGACCACGATGGTTGTCCCTGATTCTTTGAGGGATTATGTCTCCTATTTATCTGTATCATGCTTGCAAGTTCCATTTTGAGGGGGATGGGCAGGGTTTAGAGGCAAACTCTTGTT
>NC_029772.3:5454679-5481763 GCF_000817695.3 Arachis duranensis
TTTTTTTTTTTTTTTTTTTTTTTTTTTTTTTTTTTTTTTTTTGTTCTTAAAGCAGCAACGGATCAGAGGTATAGAAGGGTTTGATCAACCCTAAAACCACTCTTCATCCTATGTTATATTCCACCAAATTGGGGGTTGTAGAGGAACTCAAATTTTAAATTACTTTTTTTCTTATTCATATTAAAATCTTGACTTTGCTTATTATCTCAGATTAAAGGAGAATCTGTATGAACATATAGATGCGATATTTCTGTTTTAATTCTCTCCTTTTTATTGTTTATTCTTGCATTGGATGCTGGATTGAGCGAGAAATGTTCAGTTTCAATTGGTTATTTGGTGTATCTGTTCATATTATACTTCTATTTTCATCAACACATTTAATTCAAATGGATAGCACTGAAGTTGCGGTAACTTCTTTTGCATCTATATATTAATTTTTGGAGTGCTAAATAATCAATAAAATTTTATGTTTGTTTTTATATTACTTACTGTTTAAATGATTTTCTAGGCATTGGATGTATTGCTTGATTTAACTGCATCCATGAATGAGCAACCGAGGAATGACAATGACAATGACAATATTTATGACATGAGGTTCCTTGTTGGCCACAAGGACAATGTGAGTGACAATATACGACTTTATTTACTGGAATTATACCTTTAAGAATATCGTTTTCTAACTTGTTCACTGTGTATCCTACCTTACGGTACATTGTATTCATTAATTCATTGACAAATTTTGTCACAGTTGATAGATAGGAGATCAGAGTGCACATCTCTTTCATCAGAAAGTGAAGTTTCTGATAATTTTTGGTCTCTGGGATCTTTTAACAGGTAAACCGGTGATCCCCCAAAAGGAAACTGCTTGATAAAGGTTCTAATAGTCATGGATGTAATAAATCTAACTGTTTTGGTCATCATTGTGTTATCCCTACCAATCTTGCGGGAAAAATCAGAGTTATGGATGGTGGAATTAGAAGTTACAAATTGAATTTTGTTTATGAAATATGAATGTTTTGGTGCAAAATATTTAGATTGCATTTTACATAAACATTTGCATCCTTTAAGTTTCAAAGAAGTGACTCCATAGAAATCAATGGATATTGTCATGTTGAAATTCTCAGTAATGTGGGAATCAATTAGAATCATCTTAGTCATTGTTCTATTCAAGCTACATGAGCCAAATGGTATTAAGCTCAACACCTTGTATAATTAAATTAAACTGTCACATTCAATCTTGAACCTGTGCTATACTATTAGCTCTAGGCTCTAGCTTGGCTCCGTAGTAAAATGAGTTCTGACCAGATATACATGCCATAATAAATTTAAACATATACGTGCTTTTGATTTCATAGAAATGACATTAATATAAAAGCTTTTAATTTTGCATGGCCTGTTTGTTTGAATATCAACTGTCTTTAATAAAAGGATCGTAGTATTTGGAACCTAACTCCACTAGCATAGTTGTTTCTTGGTTTTAGGAATTATGCGGACGCCCTCACTAGTTCTAAAGCTAATTCTCATATTAGCCCAGGAATTACAAAGTCAGAACTTCCTCAAAAGGTGTTGGAGTCGTTATTTAACATTCCCAAAAGCTCTGAACATGACAAAGGCACCATGAATTGGAGAAATGTAGTAAAGAAAATGCAGTCTTTGGGACCTGAGTTTGATGTTTCTCCACATGTTTCAGAATCTCAGCAACCTACTTTTGGTACTTAATTTGAAATACTTATGCTTACATCTATTGCCTCTTCTTAAATACTATCCAGTGGTTTGTGCCTTGTGGTTCCATTTTATTATATCTTGTGGTTCTATTGATCTCACTAACATTCAGTTTGCTTTTAGTTATATCTTCCTGTTTGTTTAGTCTTGTGTATTATCTTTCTCAAACGAATGTCTAAATTTGATCATTTTAGTTATGCTGTCAAATCATAATAAACCATTTACTTTAATTTTCCTGCTATATAGCTAAAGGGGCTGAATATCATGTGTTTAGAGAAGGTGCAAAGCAGCATTGGGATTCTGTGAAATCTTATTTTCAGAAAGTAAGTTTTCAGACTGCCTCTTACTTTGATGTATTTAAATTTTCTGATCTCCAAAAGCCTGTTACTATTGAGATTTGAGGATGAGAACATGAAAGGTGGTGTGACATTTTCTGCAGGCTTCAACAGCATATGCCAAAGGAGATCGATCATATGCTGCATATCTTTCTGACCAGGTTTGTTCCTTGGGTAGACGATGATTTTTGTTGTGACAATGACACTAGTTTTGCATGCAATTTATGTTATGGTTGTTTATAATTAATTATCTTTTCATCTTCTCTTAGGCTATATCTTTGTTGATATAGCTCAAAGCTTGGCTGCTAATTCTGGTCAATAATTGATATATATTCAATAAGTTTAGAACTTGTTTGGTTTTTGCTATCATTTTTAGTCATTCTGTTTCCAGTATTTTGTTAAGGAAAAAACTGAAAACACATGTAAAAAACAAGATTATTGTTTTTACTGTTATCAATTTTTTTTTTCTTTTCAAAATTCTGAAAACGATAGTGGGAAATGAAAATTGAAATCACCTAGGTTGTTATATTCTTTCCCAACACCCTTCTCCCTCTCCTAAATATTGACCCGCCTTGCTTGGATGGTTTTATTCAAATGTTTTGCTCTGATGCTTCCTTGCCTCCTTGTATATTTCTTTTTCCATTGTTTTATGCCCTTAAAGTTGTCACATACTTGCTTGCTCGATATGCGAATGATAATGATTTACTTGTATTTTTGGTTCTTTCCTGGGTACCCTTTGATCCTTTCAATTAAGGAGGTTTGAAATTCTTCTTATGTTACCCAACTACATCTGAAAATGTGGTAACTAATTGTGCATTTGAACAATTATATATCGATACTACACAATTTTTTTACAATGTTTCTCTTCGATCTCTTTAAAAAAACTAAAAACTCAAGAGCCTTAACCATTAAATTCTCAATCTCCACTGAATACCATTGCAGCTAGAACACTGGTCTAGATTTTTTTTTGCTTTTTCGGGTCTTCTACACAAGGTAACAGTCTCAATATATTGAATCAGCAGAAGGGAAAAACTAAACTTTGTGACATTCTAATTATTTTGAAGGGTTTAATCATATCTTGACATTCAATGATGAATGAAATTTGGATGTTAACCAATCTGTTAATTAAAATTGTATAATATATCAAGCCCCAAATTTGTTTAGGTGGTGTTCTGGTTGTGAGGCCTTTATTGAAGGTGCAATGAATGGGAAATTAGGGTTTGTCGGTTTAGGCTGTGATGGTGATGGTGTTATGGCTGGTGAGTGTTCTTGCTGAGATTGGCAAATTTGGGTTTGAGTTTAGTTGAAATAGTTATGACTTTAAAAATTTTAGGCTCTTGTTACGAAGAATTAGTGGCAAATGAAATGTTCACTGTTTGGGAATAAGAATAATCAAATAGGCTTGATGTTCGGCATTTAGGACCCTTTTCTTGTTTCTTTTTGAGATTTTGGAAAAGAATTGTTACAAAAGGATTTTAACGATGACTATATTTAAATCTAATTGGGTGACATAAGAGGGGCTTTAAATCACTTAAATAGAAGGGCTACTGAAGAAACCACTCTATTTCTTTGGGTCCTAAAAGATTTTCTTTTGGTTTTGGTCCAATAAAACTTAAAAGCTCTATTTTAGACTCTATCATTAGTTTGTTCCATCAAGTATTGAGGTGACTGGTTAAATGTTGATGTGACATGTCGTGTCCGTCAACATTTTAGCTCGTCAGGTCAGCATTTAACCTATCACGTCAACTCTTATCAGAACAAACTAATTAGAGACCTTTAAATTTTATAGGAACCAAAAACTTATTTAAGCATCTTTTCTTCAATGTGTTATGGTTTGCTTAGACCATGGATTGCTGTATTGTGTTATGGTTTATGTATAGACTACCTCTATCTTTCAGGGATCTTCAGCTGTGTTTAAGTGTCTTAAGACAGAAATAAATAAACAGGAGATAGGGACAAGCTAGAACAGATATATATCTATCTTTATCCCTACTGTCCGCAATTTTTGTGTGGATAGTAAGTTGGACAGTTTTTCTTAAAATAGAGATATTTTGCTTGTTTTTGTATTTGTCTCCTTTTACAAATAGGTTTATATCACCAGTTCTCTGTATTTCTGCTCTAAAACAATTATCAAATGGAACCTTATAGTATGAATTCACCTTATGATACAATGCTAACTGTTTCTTCATCTCATCAGGGTAAAGAACAAACTAAAATAGCTCAGAAAGCAGATACTAAGGCAAGCCATGACATATTTATAGCTAGGTGGGTGGACTTCTGTAAATAGAAAATTCATAAAGCACCTCTTTTTTCACATTAGCCCTATATGTGTTCTTGCTTGTATTAAGCTATTGTTAGTGATGTGCAGAAACAAGGGTATAGAGAATGTTATAACTATTGATTTGCATGGGCAGCATGTGAAACCGGCAATGAGAATGCTGAAACTTCACCTTCTGTTTGGATCGTACGTTCCATGTAAGCATTTTCCAAGGACTAAAATGGCATGTTCTATTGAATTATATTTGCATTTGTTTTCTTTACCTGATGCTTTTTTCAATTATTATTTGTTAAGCTGTACAAACACTAAGGGTTATCACGGGGTGTGGATCGCATGGTGTTGGAAAGTCGAAGCTGAAACAATCAGTATGTTTGTCCATCTGTTTCTATCCAATCTTAAACAAAGTGGTACATGTCGGATTAAATTTACCATCTCAGTTGCAGCTTGTGAGAAACATTTTGGGTGTGTTTGTTTAAGCTTATTTGGACGGAGGAGTAATTTTTAACAAAATCATTTTTCATGGGAGCAATTCATCTCATCTTATACTAAGAATCTAAAAGCCTTTTATATTTTTTTAAATAAAAGATGAAATGATTAGCTTATGTAATTTTTTTAAAGATAAAAGCCTCACTTCTTTCATCAAAGTAACCTTAAACAAATGTGCCCTTAAACTTGTATACCCAAGTTATGATTTTCAATTTAACCTTGAAACAAATGATCATTTTGTCCATTTGGAGGAACAAAAACCACTCTGCCTGGAGGCATGTTCTACCCCTAGTAGGCTGATTGATGCCAAACCCACCTAAAGTTATGTTCATCAATAAAGAAAAGAAATTGTCTCTTTGGGGGGACAGGAACTCTTTCTATGTAGTTTTTCCTCATCAATTTTGCTTAATGCAGGTTGTAAACCTTTTACACAACGAGAGAATGGAATGGTGTGAAGAGAACCGTGGAACTTTGTTGATTAAACTTAATGGTTGGAGAGAGTTTAGCTTTCTGGACACTGACAGTGATAGCGATAGCAATTAATTTTCAGCATGGTTGCATAAGCTTTAAAGCTTTTAACCAGAGGCTTATCGTCAACTTTTACTTTGTACCAATATTAGGTAAGTACACTGGCAAACAAAAATTAAGTAAATTATAGATGTGCATTGACATGTACATTATTATTATTAGGTGTCCCATAGTTTGTGAGGGCATAGAGATTCTTGGCATGTTTAGTGTTATATGATGAAGCAGGACATGTAGCTCTAAAATTCTAAGTTGAGCCAGAATTACATTCTCAGAGTAGGCTAATGACCTCAGATGCTATCACTGCTGTACATATTAATATGGAAAGATAATGTTTAATGCTCATGTTTCTAGAACAGTTGTGCTATGGTTGTTGCATTAAGATCAAATGCAATGTCATCGTTTTTCTTTTTTTTTTTATTTGGTCACAAAAGTTCATTGCACTTAGGTAGGGGTGTTTGGTGTGCAGCTTTTATCAAATTGAGGTTTTGAAAGAAAAGTCAATTTGATTTGAAGTATATAATCTGATTTAAATTATTGCTGTTTAGATTGATTTGTTTATTCGGCTTTGAAAAACAATTTTTAAGATTTTAGTATTAAAAAAAAAGTATTAGACTCCTCTAAAGTGAGAGAGTCCATAAAATGTAAGGTGAGGGATTAATTACTTTTAAATTAAGATAGTGGAATAGGAGTTATATATTCAATAGTGATTAATTTTTCTCGTTATTACGTTACCAATATTTTTTTAATTTTATTTTAGAAGATCTAAATTTTTAAAATAAAAAAACCTCCATCGAGGCAATTACTACCATCAACTCAAACCAACAATTGCTACCACCAACTATCATTGAGATAAACAAAACCATCCACCATAATAGAAATGCATAGATTAAATCCATACATTTGCCAGTACTGAACCAGCATAAAACACATAAAAGAAAAGGAGCGATAGAAATTAAAACCCTAGGATTGAGGCATGACCAACAAAGCAAAATCGATGTAGGAAGAAAAGAGTGAAATGACATGAGTGCCAGAACTGGGGACTAGTGGTCTTGGGAAATAGGGAGGTGGTGGTGGCAAGGAGAGGGGCATGGAGGCTACGGCAAAGGTGTATGGCAATGAGGATTTAGGGGCATGAGAACAGAGGAGAATGGGTTGAGTTTGTTTAATTGTGACAAGGACGAAATTGGCAGCACCAAAATTTAACTGGGGCAAAACAAATAAACCATGTCCTCACACAGTGAATTCAGAGATGGAAAATTAAGGTGAAGACTTAAGTACAGTTGTTTTCATATGAAGCTGATAATTGAGAACCGTTAAATAATTTGATAGATTTGACTAAATTATCATCTAATGATTTTCGACTATCAACTTCGCATAAGGACAATTGCATGTGAATTTTTACCTAAAATTTTATATATGCACATTTGCAAACAAACGTTTTGTCCTACCATGTTTTTTGTGTTTCTACACTAACTACAAATGAAGCTCCCTCTTCGATTTTATTTGACTTAAATAAATCTTTATTTGATTTTCTTAGAAAAAGAAGCCCCCTTTAGGACTAGGAGTGCCTTAAAATAAAGTTGACAAGTTCTAGATGAAGTATTAGAGCAAATTATGGATTACAACCCTTTAATTAACATCAGCAGAGATTCTTCATTTCATTTGACAAGCATCCTTCGAATTCAATGGGTTTAACACCCGCCATTTGGGAAAATATAAATAAACAGAGCTCAAACCTTTACTAATATCTCTAACTTGATTTTGGCTTTTTGACCCTGTTATGATGTTTAAGACAAAAAATAACAATAGAAAGATCAATGGAGAAAATGGTCGCGACCATTTAAAAGTCACTCAACAACACAGAAATTTGGACAGTATGTGGCAAAAAGAAGGAAGTAATTTTGAGCATTGAATATGAATATCACTGAATACTATATGAAAAGAAGGAAGTAATTTTGAGCTGAATTTATATCTGTTAGAGCAACTGCAGGATCTAAAACTCATCAACCAGAAACAAACACCGATTTCCTCATTATATTATCTATTATCATTCCAGAAAAATGATATTATCACGGTTCTTTTTTTATAATGTCACTCCACATATAACCATACATAATTTTTTTACATTGTATATTTATATGAATTTATATAAAAAAACACTTAACATTATTAAAATAAGAGTGATAGTATTCATTCCCATCTTTTGTCCTTGATTGATGATGCCAAAATAAGAAAAAACCATTCAGTGATAGTACAAAAGCATAAATTTATGCAGTCCTAATTTAATTTTTTACCTCAACATACTTCGCATTAAAGGATTGGTCCTACTGAATATAACAAAAGATACAGTTAACAATTAAGTACATGCTTAGGAAAGATAACAAGTCCAGTATACAATGCAAACGAAAACAGGAACACTACCATAAAAAAAACACTGGTTTGGGAACTGAGAAGTGTTGGAAGTGCTGTTTATAGAGGTAGTTCACCACTGTCAGCAATTGTGACCTTGCTCTTGGGAGTGCCACTTTGTTTTCCTTCAGCTTCAATCTTGTATACAACATCCATTCCAGAAAGCACCTTTCCGAAAACAACATGCTTTCCATCCAACCTATCAAATAGATCAATGTGTTATTTAGTATTGTTTCTTACAGTCTTACGGCAATGAAGCATGCATTACTAATGAAACAAACAAGAAACTCATTCATACTCCCTTTGTCAAATGATATAAGTCATTTCTTAATCCAAAATTTTGTCCAGCAACATAAGTCATTTGAATGGTTCAAGGATGTTAATAACTTTCTTCCCCTTATACTATATTCATAGTTAAACTGCTCCTAATAAGTGCGCACTAAGCTTTTAATTTAAGGTGAGAAAATACAAGGTAATTCAGTCTAAGCACTTCAAATATACTTTTTGGTGAAAAGTGACCTATATTTTTTGACGCAGGAGTGTATCATAGAATAACCATAGAAGGGAATCGATCATTGAAAAATCCACTTGAATGGATTGAGTGTAGATTTCCATCATTGATTGACAAGGTGGGCCCAGCATAGCTCAAACAAGTGTACTAGTCATTGGTGGAAAGCATCCATTCGCATTAGTTTATGGCACAAAAAAATTTGTGATTTCATCTATAATAAGTTCTTAATATAGATGCTAGATATTAATTACCAGCTAGTTGTAACAGTAGTAATGAAGAACTGTGAACCATTGGTATCAGGACCAGCGTTTGCCATTGATAAAAGTCCTGTTCACAAGGAAAGTAACAAAACATGTTAACTGCATTATACATTCACATATGAATTTTGGTCATCAAAAAGCATGAAAATAATAAAAGGGAAGAAAAGGATAAAGGATTTAACCTGGTCCAGTGTGCTTTAGCTTAAAGTTCTCGTCAGCAAACTTCTCTCCATAAATTGATTCTCCACCCATTCCATTCCCATGTGTAAAGTCACCTCCCTGGATCATAAAGCTAGGTATGATCCTGTGGAATGAGCTACCTTTGAAATGAAGAGGCTTTCCACTTTTTCCAGTTCCCTTCTCACCTAATATATTTAAACATAAATATTAAATTTTTTACTCAATCATTTCTTCAAATCAATGCAAGAAGAATTACAAAGAGCGGGTTCTCTGATTCTGAGATTAAATAACTATGCACAACAGCAGCAAAAACAGCGCACCTGTGCAAAGAGCTCGAAAGTTTTCTGCAAATAAAAAAATTTCAAAACATAGTTTCAGCTAACTTTAAAGATGATAAGCACCGAAATTAAAAGATGAAGAATTCAATGACCAAACCTGCTGTCTTAGGAACTGTCTTTCCGAAAAGGCCCATTACAATTCGACCTGGGAAGTCAATGATCAAAGCATCAATATGTCAAACGTTGATACCCAAAGTCAGGGAAACACAAACCGCATCTATCAATTACACTTCTTATATGACTGCAATCTACATATAAAAAGTCCCTTGAAATATAGATTGAGGATTCTGATTATTGCTATAGATGTATACATTAATTAGTCAAATAAGTCAAGATGCACTTCGACACACATTCACTACATCAACAAAATGTCAAACGTATTCATCCAACAATTTCCCTGTTATTTTAACCACTTAGTTTGATATTTGATTAATATAAACATGTGAAGTGATGATTGTGAAAGCCGGAAGAGCATTACTCAATTTGAGTTGTAAAAACTATGGTAGGCAGAAATCCACAACATATTATTCACAGACAAAAAGATAATTTCATCTTGCACCTAATTTGACTATTTGACTTTGAATCGTAGCATCAAAGGAAAAGAACAGAGAAGATTACAATACAAGATTTATGATCATACTTTTTTATTCAAATCATAATAAATAAGAGAATCGTTTCTTAAGCTACCTTAGAATTTCATATATAACAAAAACAAAAACAAAAATAAAAAATAAAAAACCTGCAGGCTCTCCGTCAATCTCAACATCAAAGTAAACCTTGTGTGTGACTTCTTTCAAATCCTTCTTCGCCTGTAACCCAGACATTGATCATAAAATTAAATTTACTGATTTGAAAAATCGAATCCTGAGCTAAATAATTGCAAGGTAAACTATTTCTGATTCTAATTTCTATCATTTCGTTTTATTTTTGGACTGATTTTCCAATTAAAATAGTTTTATAATAGTGACTTCTTTGTTCACATAGAAAATTGAAATGAAGTTCGATCTAGAATATAAAGCTCAATTACTCAGCAATTCCACGATCCAATAAAGTAATAGAAATCCGAAGAAAAAAGGAAAGTAATAGAAAATCGAGGGAGATGAAACCTGGATTAGAGCTAGGGTTCCAAAGAGGAGAAGAGAGCTAAGGAGTAACGACGTCGTTTTCGCCATCTGAGGCTTCTTTCTGTTTCTTCTACGATCTCAGCTTCGCAGCTGCTATGTTTCGTCTTTCGAGAGTGACTGTTTTCTGTTTGGGTGTTGGGAATAATACGCAGCGGGAGCTGTCGTTTTATATGATAGCACCCTGTGTTCGTCATCTGCACCAATGGGTGTGCGACACGTTGCAAATCAGAACGGACTTCTTTGCTGTTTAAATTGAAAGTTTTTCATAAAATTCTAATTTTTATCTCTATTATAAAAGGTATAACATAAATAATATAAATTTGTTTTTCTAATACTTTTAATATATGTATATTAAAAAAGCAAAATTTAATATATTTTAATTTTAATATCATAAAAAATAAAATTTAATCTAATTTACTTTATGTATATATATTTTTTTATTACATTCAATTAAAAATTATTATAAAAACTAAAGTATTTTTATATAATAATAGATAAAAAATTTACAAAAGAAAATTAAAAGAACAAAAGAATGAAAATAAATTTAAAATACATAAAATGGGATTTAAACTCATGTTTTGAAGTATAAAATATTTTTATTTAATTATTGAACTAGAAGGTATATTATTAAAGGTCTTAGATATTATTAAATATATTTTAAGTTTTGAAATTTTAGGGGACTGTGATTCATGTTGGTCTCTTTAAATTCGCCTTTGAGACTAAATGATATTTGTTTGTTTTAATATTTAAATAAGACAAAATCAGATTATTTTAAAGAATAAAGTGAGATAAAACAATTCATACACCATATAAATTCATTTTTATCTTTTTGTTTGGCCTTATTTAAGCACCAAAATAAAATGACGTCATTTAGCTATGCATCTAGAATAATAAGTCAGAACTAGTTTAACACTTCGTTTATTGATTCAATGCTAAAAAAATTTAAAGACTAATATAATATCTAAAGTTAAATTTTAAATACTAATATAATATTTTTTAAATTTAAAAAACTAGGATGATAAAAATTGTAAATTTGAAAAAAATTTACTTCACTTCAAACTTAATAACAATTTTAGTAGAGGTATGCCCTAATATTATCAATTTTAATGGATATCCTTTTTTTTAAATTCCCAGGACAGAAGGTATCAAGGGCCAACACACATCATACTAAAGATTGCAGTAGACATACTATAGCATTTATAATATTTTAAGAATTGTTTTTTTTTTGTAATGCTTGAAATAATTCATTAATAATTCATTAAATATTATTTTCAATACATTATATATTTCGGCTATTTATTTTAGTTATTCTCATCTTCTTTAACATATTCAAAAATATTAATTATAGAAAAAACACAAAAATTAATTTAAATATAATTTTATAGTGTGACTTTCACGAATCATATTTTTTTATTTTCATAAAATTCTAACAATATAGCACAAAATAGTTAATAAGTTGAAATGTAAAGTAATTTTAATTTATTTTTCGCAACATTGACTAGAACTAATCGAAGTTGGTGGACAAAACAATAATAAAAAAGCATAAGATTTTTTTTTTAAGATTAAACTTTTAAGTTATTAAATTCTTTTTGCATGTTAATTGCCCATTATATCCTTGCTAAGGGACTCTTGATTTCAATAGTGACTACAATGATAATAGATATAAACCATTAGTATTAGAAAGAGCTAACTACACTTTTCATCCCTAATGTCTTGGATCAAAATCAAAATTGTCTCTAATTTTTTCTTTATTAATATTATTTTCAACGTTTAAAATCATCCTTTTCACATAAAATATTAATTATAAGATTCTCTCTCTCCCCACTTGACCGCCCCTGCACAAAGCACTATCCTAGTCCATAATCTTCCTCCTCTTTCACTCACTCACTAATTGCAACAACTCAAACCAAATGCTAGAAACACGTATTAGATAAATAATCTATGAGGATCTCACAGAGGAAGAATATTATCTTGTACCACCACAACTCAAGATGCGGAGGTAGCTAAGAGCGGCGAGGCAGAGGAAGGTTTTAGAACCGGCGAGGTAGTCATTGTGGGGACCACATGCGGCAGTAGAGGCTGGTGATCCAGATGCGTCTGACAAGGGAGAGAAGGATAGAAGGGTTGGAGGCGGTTGCGGAAGTGACGACACCGGCAATGCCAAGGCGGAGGTGCATGAAGGGGATGTAGTTGAAGGGTAGATGGAGGAGGGTGCCAGCAAAAAAGGCTTGTGTGAGAGAGTGTGTGATGTCCTGTGCGCGAAGGTAAATGCGAATTGGGTGGAGGGAGAAGTGGAGGGAGAAGAGGAGGTAGGTGCGTGCCATGGTGGCGATGCCAAGGTGCTGGTGGAGGGAGAGGAGGATGGCGGAGATGTTGAGTCAGAGGAGGGATATTGGTAGGGAAGAAAGGAGGAAGAAGATGATGCAGCAGTGGAGTGTGAGGGAGAGTAGCTTTGGAAAAATGGCCCCAAAGGCCTGAGAGGATGGAGTAGCCGGCGATGTTCGTGAGAGCGATGGTGAGGGGCAAAATTGTCATATAATGTAAAAAGGATGATTTTAAAACGATTTCTAACGTTGAAGATGATATTAATAAAAAAAAGTCGAAGACAATTTTGATTTTAACCCAAGACATTAGGGACGGAAATAATACTTAACCGAAACATAAACAAGGCCAAGAAAATGCTCTCCAACATGCCCTTCTTTGTCATTTATTTAAGGATAGAAACATCGCGGGTTTCATCAATCAAAACAGCAAACATTTTATCCCAAGATCCTAAACAATAGCTTTTGTTGTTTCACTTACAATAGCTTTTACAATGTACTTTTGAATTGAGAGCGCCACTAGTTTAAGATTTTTATCAGAGTTTTTGAAAGTACGGTCAATCTCTTTATTATGTTGTGTAAAAAGGTTTAGAAGTTCCAAAGAATTCTTTTGATTAACTGAAACTATCTAATACATCGTTACTACGAAAGGTCAATTCTTGTTGCAAGAGAAATATAGTATAATTAATTGTTGTCGTAAAGTGAATATGATAATTTCTTCTAATTTTCTCTAATGGCTTCATAAGTGTTTCACATGCTTTCCAAACTTGATTATGAGTGCTATTATGACGTTTAACATGAGTTTGTAACTTCTCTTTTTTTTTTCAATTTAAAAATACGTTAGCTACAAAATTATCACCACTTTTAATCTCATGTTTCATAATATAACAACACAGATAAAAAAAGAAGTATCTTTCGATATACTATACTTGAATCAATTGCCATAATCATCAGATCAATTAGGATAAAATCTTCGAACGGAATATCCAAAAACAATTTGTGAAAAATCATCATGATTTGTTAATTGATAAGGACCTGTTTGTAAGTATGCGAGTCTAACTTCATCTTTTTTATTCGAGAAATAATTTGAAATTTTTAGTCATTGTCTATAAAATTTTTTATCTTAAATGTAAAAAAGTTTTTTTTATTAGAAAAGGTTAATGAATTATTTTGTAATCCAACCTCCACTAATAATAATATTTTTTTAAAATATTTTTCATTACTAAAAAAATAAATTTATAAATCTAAATTAATTGATTAATAAATATAATATTATTATAAAAATATTATTCACAACCCAAAAAAAATATAAAAGTAAAGTATGAATACAAAATACTCAACAACCTAATCATGACAAAAACACTAATAAAATCCTATTGTACAATAACTATTAATAAAGTAAAACAATAAAAATAATAATATAATTACAAAATAAAATACAGAACAATTAAATAAATTAAAAGGTACAACAAGATAAAAATTAACAAGATTACAAGAACATTGAGTGAATCAATCGTATACATTTGAGTGATTAGAGAGTATACATATTTGGTGAGGAATTCGATTGCTCAATTCTATGTTTCTACCTATTGTGATCTATTATCTTGTAAATTGTCATATTCTTTTTTTAGAACCCAAATTGAATCATGAGATTGCATTCATTGCTATATTGTTTGAGCCCTTTATGTATATATGTTCTCTTGAAAATAGATTTATTTTGATCAAGTAGATATAAATAGAAACAAGTAGATAGATAGACAGAAATAAATAGAATATATATAGATAATTTACTTTTAATAAGTATGTCATTCCTTGATCTTGCCTTTTGACATATTATTGTTTAAGTATGAGGACATACTATTGTTTAAGTATGGAAGAATTGATAAATCCATATTTTATGAGTATTTTTTGCTTGAAAAGAGTGAATTTTATTAACTTACCTTGCATTTTATTTATTAAAATTGCATGTTTGTGTGAATTTTTTCATAATTATGCTTAATTATTAAAAACATGCTTTTTATGCCTTAAATTGTCAAATTTAATTCACTTTTAGTCCATTCGATGTCTTGATATGTTTGTTTGAGTGATTTAAGGGTTAGAAGCATAGTAGCTAGAATCTCGATTTAACTCTTAAAATCTTCCGATATTACGATTTTAAATTAGTCTATCGATTTTATGAAATTTATACTAAGTCTGACGATTTTACGATTTAAATCTTATTAAGATTTTACGTTTTACGTTTTTAATTTATCTTTTCGATTTCACGTAAAATCTCGATTTTCTCTACCTTGGTTAGAAGGCAAGAATAGCTTGAAGAAGTAAAGAGAAAGCATGGAAAAATGGAAAATTAATGAAAAAATTGAGTTTTTGAAAATCTGACAGTTGTGCGTACGCATCTCCTCCAATTCGTGCCTATGCATGGCTTGTGCGTACGCACGACTCGCAACATGTGACTTACTTAAGTTAACACGTAGATTGTAATTTCAGATCCAATTTTGGCCCAATTTAATTCATTTCTAAAGCATTTGAAGCAAGAATTTAAGGGAGATCAAGCAAGTAGAGTAGAAGTAGTCTTATTTTAGGTTTTTATTATAATTTATGTGGTCCTAGAGAGAGAAGCTTCAACTTCTTTATAGAATTTTAGGATTTTTAGGATTTCTTAATTTAATTTCTTTCTAGTTTTATGTTTTAATTGGTAAGTTGGTTAGGATTTGTTAATTGAGATCAATTATTATGCCTGCTTAATTTTTCTCCTATGTTTAGAAGTCGACGAAGTGGGATTAACTCTTCATGATTGTCATGTTTGTGGTCATAACAAATAATTTCAAAAAAAAAAAAAAGAAGAAGCACCTCTAAACAAATGCAATAACAACAACAACAAAGACCTTAATAAAAGAGCAACATAATAAACAAAAGCATTTAAAATAAAACACCAAAAAGTACAATATGATAACAATGAGTTTGAGGCATCTAAGCAAAAACCAAAAAATGGTAAAGGTGGGAGAGTACCAACATATACAGTGAGATCAACTATCCTCCTACAACCTAAGAGTCGATTCATGATGCGCACTTTGCCTCCTATATATGACATCATTTTATCCATGATCTATTCCTGAAGTAGCCTCTCAATGATTTTCCTCATTGTTTGACGGGTTAGATCTCTTCGGCGAGTGCAATGACATAGTAGATATGGCATAAAGGATCACCATGATGGGGTACTTATCTTTTTTCACTTCCAGAAATAATGAAATGTAGCGGTGACCATTCTTTTGTTGTGTTGCAACTTGCTCCTCAAATTTATGAATTCTCATGGGTCTCTACTTAGTTGACTTATAATGATAAAAAAATTTTGAAACTAAAATAAATTTTTGAATTGAATCTTATGTAGTTTATCAGTGGTACAAAGAAACTTTGTACGACCTTTTAATTTGACTATAAAGATGGAATGCTTGTAGCCGATTATGGTTTAAAATAGAGAACGACTTGGTGTTGTTATTTGCTATAGTGGCAACAACAATAGTGATAATGGCATTGAAGTTGACACGCTATTCGTGGGTGGGAAATGGATCCTCTCCAGTTTTTTCAACACTTGACAAAATACAGTCTAATCTCTCACCTTTGATTTTAATAGTGGGACCAGAAATAAATAAGAGAGAGAGAGTGGTGAATGGTTAGATTAAACACTGCACACCATCCAGTTTTTTATTCACTGGAGAGGATTCACTCCCTCGTGAGTGAAGAGAAATTAGTAGAAAAAGAAATAATAAGAATAATTAGAAGAGGCAGAAAATAAATTGTTCATATCATGATCTAAATATACAAAATTATGGTTTCAAATTACTAGTCTAAAACTTATCCGAGTTTTTACCCGACCTATTTGGGTACGAGCACTACAATCCGTGCATGACTCGACTTGAAAAAAAGTTATTGTTCTCCACCATTATCTATGTTATTAATTTATGGTGAAAACTCAGATGCAGTCGACTTCACGTGAAGTTGATAACTGACAATTGTTAGATAATTTGACTGATTTGACTCATTTTTCATCTAATGGCTCTCAACTATCAACTTCAAGTGAAGTCGACTGCACTTGAGTTTCCACCTTAATTTATTATCCACATGCAGATATCTGCTTAATACAGATAACTTTTCACATATTGAAAAAGAAACTACTCACTATTACAATAAAGATAATTCGGTAGTGATAATCAAGTCATCATTCTCCCTTATAAATAGTCAATCAAATTTAAGTATCATTCAATCTCAATTCACATAAATTTGTATAAATTTTTTACTGATTTAAGTATCAGAATTTTTTACAATTATCTCCTACTACCGTTTTAAAATTGATTCGAAAGCACTCACAACACCAATAGTCTATTTTAAGTATGTCTCCAAATAAAAATAAAAATATTATGAGTAAAAAAAAATAAAGAAAAATAATTTAAAGAATAAATAATTAACTAAAATTGGTTCCTATCGTTTTTCTTAGATGAAAAGAATATATTGCACAAGTCAATGTTAAAGTAGTAAACTAGTTAGTAGTATTATAGTAATATTATTTTCTAATTTATTTTTTGTTTTTTACAGTATTTTTTAGTCCAGCAAGCTATGAAGTATGAAGTATAGACACTTTGCTAAGTTGTCGTGTTCACGTGTCGGACACATTTCGAATACAAAATTTACTGCTATCCAAACTGTGTCTTAATAAAAAAATAAAAAATTCTTTTTCGGATACATTTGGACACACTTAAATACCATCACGTATCAGCGTGTCTAGTCTTATTCTTAAGCTATATTCTTAAAATAAATTTAGATATAGTATATATTATTATTTATTATAACAAAAAATATTTTAAATACTTGATATAATTAAAATAAGACATTAAAAATAATTAAAAAATTAATTTATATTTTAATATCAGTAAAATATCAAAATATCATTACGTTTTGTCTAAAAGATACTTTATGTTTTATATGTATGTGTGTTTCTATGTCTTATAAGATTTTAAAATTTGCGTGTCGGCGTGTTTTGTATCGTGTCGTGTCCCGTGTCCGTGTATCATAGCCAACAAGTAAAGGACTAATTTGTTGGAGATTGAAACTCTATTTAAGAAATGATTCGAATCTTCAATACTTACTTAAACGAGTTAGTGAATTGATCACCAGACTAATCTAACTTGATTAAAAAAGATAGCAAAATTCCAAATATTCTGAGTAGGACAAATTTTCATCCTATAAGGCTGTAACTATTAGTCTATTGCAATTTATATATAGGGGCAAATACAGAGAAAGGGGGTAATAGTCCTTCTAATTTTAATTTTTTACATATAAATTTTATGTAAATTTCAGTTTAATTTTTTTTAAAATTTTATTTTAATCTTATTTTATTATGTAAATATTTTTAGTCTTCTTTTAATATTTTATCTAATTTCATCCCTTATAACATATCTCCCGAAATTATTTTTATCTAAAAGAAAGTATAATATTGTTTTTGCCTTTTTGGAAGTATTATTAGGAAAAGCGTGGGCCATGGAACAGGGGAATGGGGCATTCAAAGTGGCTTTACGTAACAGGAATCAAGTTTTTGAAATTGAATGAAAGATTTCCGTTAGTCCCGTGTTTCACTGCGCCATGTCTTGCGTACCATGTGTCGGTAAAACTTTTCCCCTCCACTCTTGGTGGATCTCATCTCATCTCATCTACCTTTTTGTTTTTTCTTTCATGGCTTCTATTTTAGTGCGATTTATCGGTGTCCTGTTAAAATAAGATTGGGAGGTTACGTTCAAGCACATCTACTGAGAAGGCAACAGAGTAGCAAATCGTTTGGCCAAAGAGAATTTATTTTGTGATTTTGGTCTAAATTTTCTTAATTTGCCTCCTTCAAATATTAGACAATGTTTAGATGAAGACATCACAAAAAAAAATTAAAATAATATTTTTATATTTTAAAAAAATGATATTAATTATATTTATATATATATAAAAAATATTTAGAAGGAATATAAAAGTTAGTTTTTCATGAATCAGAAGAGAGTGATATTGTGACTTGTGTAATTGATAATGCATCATCTTTATATAATTTTTCTAAATATTTCATCTTCATCATTGTATTTTTCATAGTAAAATTTTTATTATTATAAAATTAATTTTAGAATAACACACAACATAAAATAATAATTATCAACTAAAAGTGAAACATAACATATATTATCGGACAAATGACGTATATAAACTAAGTATAGGGTAGTTTTACACAATTTTACTAAAACAAAAAATGTTACAAAGTTTTATCAAGAGCAGTTTTTTATATAGTTTGAATTAGTGTAATTCAAATTATACATGTATAGTAATTTGAATCATACTGATTTGAATTACACATTTACACACTAATTTAAATTACCCTGATTCGAATTACACACACTAATTCGAATCAATCTAATTCGAATTACACACACTAACATACACTAATTCGAATCATTTTGATTCGAACTAGTCAATTTGTCGTGCTTATATTAATTCGAAACAGGCTATTTCGAATTACTTCCTATTTTGTCTATATAAGGAGTTTGAAGTAACCTCATTCAAACCACTATTCTAAATTCATACCCCACCAAATTTCAGAGAAAACAACCCAGTATGATTCCAACAAAGGCTTGAGCAGAATATTTAGCCGATGGGGATAATTCGGACCGACTTTTCGTTTGAATGGTGGTTTTGATAGGGAATGATGTTAGTGGTTTTGTTAGTGAATAATATTAGGGGTTTTGTTAGTAGTTTTGATAGTGAATGATGTTAGTGGTTTTGTTACCACTAACAAAACCAATAACAAAACCACTAACATCATTCACCCCCAAAACCACTAACAAAATTCCTAACAAAATCACTAACAAAATCCCTACCATCATTTACTAACAAAACCACTAACATCGTTCACCATCAAAATCACTAACAAAATATATTAAAAAAAAGTTATTCACTCCTATTTTAAAAGAACAAATTTGCACTAACCTCTTCGTTGATGACACCAGCTATATGGGCTACTCCATACAAACGATAAAGTCAGTCCAGATTATCCCTCATCGGCTAAATATTCTGCTCAAACCTTTGTTAGAGTCGTACTGGATCGTTTTCTCAGAGATTTGGTGGGGTATGAATTTGGAATAGTGGTTCGAATGAGATTACTTCGAACTCCTTATATAGGCAAAACAGAGAGTAATTCGAAACAGTCTGTTTCGAATTACTATGGCACGATAAATTGACTAGTTCGAATCAGAATGATTCGAATTAGTGTTAGTGTGTGTAATTCGAATCAGGTTGATTCGAATTAGTGTGTGAGTGTGTGTCATTCGAATCAGTATGATTCGAATTACTATGCATGTGTAATTCGAATTGCACCAATTCGAACTATATAAAAAACTGTTCTTAGTAGAACCTTGTAATGTTTTTTGCTTTGGTGGAATGGTGTAAAACCACCCTATACTTGGTTTATATGCATCATTTTTGTCCTTATATTTAAGTTATAATATTTTTATTTATTTTATTATAGGTTGAATAGATGATGAAGTAGAACATAACAAATATAATTAAATTGTTTAGAATAGAAAAGTATAAGAGACCTATTTATATATTAATGTTTTTAATTATTTAAAATTTTATAATAATTTTTTTATACGTAATTTTGATGTAGGACATAAATAAAAAAAATTATTAATGATAGATAGACAATAAATAAAATTGATCTTTTTTATTTTTTAATATATATAAGTTATAATTTATTGATATAATATTATAGATTATAGTTTTGTTATTTGAGCCAACTCGTAAATTTTTGATGAGCCGAATTTGACCTTAAAAAATAGGCTTGATTATTAATGAGTTAAGTTGTGGATCAAATTTAATTTTTATGAGGCAAATTTAACTTAACTTTGATCTAATTCAACTTAATTCGACTCATTTTTAACATATATATAATTTAATAGATAATGACATGTGAAGAAGTTTCTATATAATATATAATTTGATGTATATTCAATTATATATAATATTATATTAATAAAAAAACTTTTTTACTGATCGCAAAATATTAATAAAAAATAATAAATGATTAATATATTAAAATTAAATTATAAAAATAATAATTAAAAGACAAACTAATATATATTTTAAAAGCACATAATACACTTATCATAAATAAAAAATAAATATAAAATAAATATATTAAAAATGTAAATTTTTTATATTTTTAGTGAAAACTTTTTTAATTTGTAAATTTAATAAATCTTCTCTTTAATTAAACATGTGACATTTCTATTCTTTATCTTGGGTCGTGATGGAAACCTTTAACCACGTGTCTTGGATCGGGACTTGGTATTATTGCTCGTGCAATTGGTGGGGCCACTTGCCCACTAAACATAAAACACACTCACATTCACATCACACAACCCAACACAATACAACACAATCTTCTCTCTCTTCCTTTCCAAAAAATAGGAGCCAACCCCCCTTTTCACCCCCAACACCCAAAAGACAAACATCACTATGAATAAAAAACACACTCCATTTTCACCACCACCTTCTTCTTCGTCTTCTTCTTTTTCTTCTTCTTCTTCTTCAGTCTCTTCTCCTTCTTCTTCCATTCTTTTTCATTTTCTTCATATTTTCTTTCCTGATCCACTATGGTACTTTTCTCAATTAAGAAACAAACACCTCGTTCACCTTCTTACGTCTTCCCTTCGATAATTGGTCTCGCCCTCTTCTCCCTCACCGCACTCCTCCTCCTCTATAAGGTCCCTTATCTTTCCCTCTCAATTTCACCTTAATTATCTCATTCTTTCTTTTTTCGAATTTTCACATCACATTCTCTTTAATTACTTTATATTTTGAATCTTAAATCATTTTCTGAAGTAAAGGTGCAATTTATAATTGCATCATAGTTGTTCTAATTGTTCGTCATATAACCCTAATCACTGTTTAAACTTCTTCAGCTGTTGCATTGAATTAACAGATCTAGGATATAACAGTAATTTTTTGCTTTTGAAGTTTTGGAGTGTTTAATTGACCGGTTTTGTTTATGTGGGGAATTTCGTCGAGCAGGTTGACGACGTCGTTTCGAGGACCGGAACCGTCGCGGGTCACAACCTAGAACCGACTCCATGGCACGTGTTCCCTATGAAGTCGTTTCCAGAAGAGACGCGCCAGAGCCGCGCGTACAGAATCATCCAATGCTCCTACCTCACCTGCCGCTACTCCTCTTCCACCCACGAACGACGCCGTTTCGAGGCGGCTAACGGTGCTTCCTCCTCCCCGAAGTGCCCTGACTTCTTCAGCGCGATCCGGCGGGACCTCGAGCCGTGGAAGAAGACGGGGATCTCAGAAAGACACGTGGCGGAAGCTCAGAAGCTCGCAGCTTTTCGGGTTGTGATTGTGGGTGGGAAATTGTACGTGGATTGGTACTATGCTTGTGTTCAGAGTAGGGCAATGTTCACGATTTGGGGAATATTGCAGCTTCTGAAAAGGTACCCCGGGTTGGTGCCTGATGTGGATTTGATGTTTGATTGCATGGATAAGCCTACGATTCTCAAGGCTGAGCACCAGAATTTTCCTTTGCCACTATTTCGGTATTGCACAACAAAGGAGCACCTTGATATTCCTTTCCCTGATTGGTCTTTTTGGGGATGGTAAGTTTTTTTCCCCCCTCTTGGGTTTGTGCCAAAATTCCATATTTGTTTGAATTTTACTAATGAGAAAGAAAAAAAAATGTAAACTTTATGAATGGGTAGGTGTGTGAGATATTTATTACATCTTTAAGGTAGTGTCTAATGAATGATGTATGGTGTATATTGTGCCTACTTTGGAATTTATTTCGTTTTGACTTTTTGCTTTTGGATTTTGTTGTGCAAGTTGGTGCTTTTTTGTGTGGTTTGATAAATTTTAAACCTTTTTTTGTTGAGCTGTTTGTTGTTTGAGATATGTTACTTTTTCATGTATGATAATTTTTAGAGCAACAGAAATGACATAAAGCACATCAAACACACTTTGTGAATGTCATTCCTTGTATTGTATAATATTTGGATAGTAGAATAAGACTTCGTAATATGAGAAAGCGAAGAGATGTAAACCCTTACAGCATTTAGGTGAGCTTACACAACGCGTTTAACTGATTTGGGACTTGGGAGGGTTCATTCTCATTTTATTGATAAGCTCACTGGTAGAAAGGTTGCTGCGTAGTACAAAGTACAAACTGCTAGGTAGATCTATCAGAAAATGCAAATGCAAATGCAAATACCTTCGTAATAAACAATTCTTACCCATTCAGCACTCTGTGTTTATGTACATCACTTTTATAGTGGATATAAAAGATAATATTGGAGGTATATGATTTGGTTTAAGGAAGGTGAATGTAAGTTGAAGTGTAAAAGTGGCTTGAGGTAGAATTGATTTCAAGATTAAGTTATCTTTTGCTACTTGTGGCTCTTGTGCTGCCTTTTGCTGTTGTGATAGATGTGTTTGTTCCTGTACTTTCTTTCAAATTCAGCTTGCTATCTGTCATAAAGGGTGTGGAATAAGTGGGGAAAAGAAAGGACAGGATTCTAGGAACTAATGTAAATGACATATGTTGATGTTTTATGATTTACCAAGAAGTGCATGGTGTTTGTTAATTTTGGTGTATATGTTTGATGCTACGAGAACTTATGTTAAACATTTGTTGCTCAGGTCAGAGATAAACATTTTACCCTGGCAGGAGCAGTTTGCAGATATCAAGGTAGGTTCTAAAAAAGTAAGTTGGAGGAACAAGATTCCGCAGGCATACTGGAGAGGAAATCCAGATGTTGCATCCCCTATTCGTACTGAGTTACTGAACTGTAATGATTCAAGTAAGTGGGGAGCAACAATCATGCGTCAGGTTAGGTTACATTAATTGAATAATTTGCTCTTTAATCATATTTTGCAATATCAATTTATTGTTATTACTAAATTTTAGTTGTCTGATGTGTATTTTGATATGCATTGTAGGATTGGGGAGAAGCTGCAAGACGTGGCTTTAAGGAGTCAAAACTTTCAAAGCAGTGTAACCACCGGTGAGTACACTTATTTGTTATTTCTTCATGTTTGAGCATAACTTGGAATGCCAGTTTTGCTAGGAGCTGCACAATCTCATTAGATGGGTCATATTGTATAAAAAATATGAATGAATTACTTTGAGCCATTATTGGTGCAAATCATAAAAAATGCAAAATGGGAATGGTATTTGGTTATCTTTATAGTATGTTGTTACTAGCGCCCTTTAAGATTTTGTTAACTAGTCGCGAATGTCTTAAGGGGATCAATATACAGACTTTTGTTTTACCTGACAGTTTATCTTTTAATGCATTGGATACTTAAAAATGTTTGCTCTTAGGAAACTAGTTGGAAAAGTAAGTTCCATTTCAAATATCTGATTTATTTTATTTTATTTATTTTTTATATTGGGATGTTATCTTGGTGCTGATGATCACCCTTTTCTCTCTTCCTCTTCTTGTAGGTATAAGATATATGCTGAAGGGTATGCATGGTCAGTAAGTCTGAAATATATCCTCTCATGTGGTTGTGTTACACTAATTATATCACCCCAGTATGAAGACTTTTTCAGTCGTGGCCTTATTCCAAAACATAACTACTGGCTTGTTGATCCTCAAGATCTATGTCCATCTATAAAGCAAGCAGTAGACTGGGGAAATGAACATCCAGATGAGGTATATCTTTACTCATTCTTGCATTTCCTGTCCTTTAGTTTAATCCATGCATATATATATAGCTCCATGAGGACTGATATTGTGCTATACATTCTTGATATTATTTATTAAAAAAAAAATGGGCATAGTATAGTTAAAACTCTAAGTTACCCGAGTCTAACAAATCATTAAATAAGACATTAGTGACACATTTTTTTTTAAGGCTTTGTTGTTGTACAGAAAATGCTTGAACTTATCAAGTTTCTGTAGTTGGACATGCTCGATATGGTTGTGAACCATGCTGACCGAATCTTCAATTTAACTGCTTAAAATCAATGTTAATTTTTCTCAATATACAAGGCGAAACATGATTAAGAATGGTTTTTGTCCACAAAACTTTAGTGAGCCAACGCTATAACATAATATTAGCGGAGGCAGTTACCGTATGATGCCATATCATGAGAATGATGAGTTGCACATCTGGTACTGTACTTCAGCTATGTGTCTACCAGTCCCATAACTTGTCTGCTACTTTGATTAAGGAACTTTATTTGTTGCCAAGATCTGTAACAGCACACCAATGAATTTGATTATTGATACAGTTACTTTTTTGTGTTGCTATAGGCTGAGGCTATCGGGAGAAGAGGGCAGGATTTCATGGAAAGCTTGAATATGGATCGAATTTATGACTACATGTTTCACCTTCTTTCGGAATACTCGAAACTTCTACAGTTCAAGCCTACTCCCCCATCTTCTTCCTTGGAAGTTTGTGTGGATTCTGTGCTTTGCTTCGCAGATGAGAAGCAGAGAGGATTCCTTAATAGATCAAGTACGTTTGCTTCACAAAGCCTTCCATGCACTCTCAAACCTGCCTAGAGAGTAATCTCAGTCACCTGTTGTTTTCTGCCAAAAAATACCACACAAAAGTATGGAACATCCAGTTACAAGAAGTTACATTGAATTAGCTATATACCACGGTTAGTGATATTGCTGGTATCAAAAGAAAAGTAAGTATATCATGTAAATTTATAGTGCCTTATAGTAGTTCATCATTTGCATGGCTTAGCTTTTGTAATAGGTCATTGCATATTTGGATTATATGATTCATTTGAGAGAAAAAAAATCACGGGAATTCTTATTATTTCATTTTATTTTCCGGTCATCTTACTTTTTCCCATGGAGAGTGGATATGGTCATTCTTATTTTATAATGTGACTTCTTTTTAATGATATTCTTATATGGTTGGTTAATATATTCATCTTAAATTTCATAGGGAAAAAAATTATATATGGAAGTGACAATAAGATCGAAATAATTTATAGTCAATGTCTGGTGAATGTGTCTTTTTCATCATAACGGAATACGATTATGGTCTTCCAAGTTTTAAGGATAGGAAGTTCGTCAATAGCATGAGTTTTATTGTATTTACTTTTTCTTCGACGGGCATAGTTCTAATATTTGGAGAATGGATCATCTCAATTTTTTTCTTTCAATTGTTTGGTAAAGTGTGATTTTATTTTATACTTTTTAGGTGGAACTAAGAAAATATACGAGAGAAGATATTGAATGGTAAAAAATCACATTTTATCAATCAATTGAAGAAAAAATTCAGAGGATCTACTCCTTTCGTATTTGTATTGTGGCAATCAACAATCCCAGCTCTCGATGAGAAGAATGTCACCATTACTTATGACTAAAAAGAAAAAAGAAGACAGAACTGCCTTTACTAGACGAGTGGGAAAATACTACTATTTATTAAGGCAAAAGAAAGAACTATCTAAATGATGTTTGGTCGGGGAGGGTGTCAATTCTGTGGACAGTTTTCATGAGTTCCTGTTTTATTTTCTACACAATATAAATAGGTAGCTTTTATTCATAGGAGGACATAAAATGTCCAAATTTAATCATAGAAATCTAATATAAGTGATAGTTGTTTTTAAGTGACTTAAATATTTTTATGGTTTCTTAGACTTTGAAAAGGGGTTGAATTAAGGTTCTTGAAGAATTTTACTCTTCTTCACTTTGCAGGAAACAAATTATGTAGGAGATTATTTTCTTTTTTATCTCATATAGTTTAGAACAGAGCAATGAAGTAATGGAAGATTATTACAAAACCATATATTCTAGTTCAACTTTCAAATGTAACGAGGCTTAAGTTTAGTTTTTGTTATAAACAATTGATAGAATTGTTACTATAATCAAACGAATTACAACCATCAATTCTAATGAATCAAAAACCTAATTCATCAATAACCTATAAAATCAAACCAAGTCCTTACACCACCAAGCTCAAATCAAGGTTATCAAGCCAAAATGACAAATACACCAAATAACACTAACAATTCAAGCTATTAGTTCATAATCCAACCAATGTTTATCATTTATCAATTATTGTTAATTTTAATTCTAAACTTAACAATTTTATCCTAAATCATTGAGAAAAACGTGTGTGCTGTAATCTCAAATAAAAGAACTAAATTAAAATAGCCTTGTGAATTTGCATTCCTTGATGAGATGGGTTACGCGTTTCTTCAGATTTCCGACATCCTGGGTATAATGATGTGCAGTTAGTACCTCTTTTAATTTCGTAGGTTTGCTCTCGTTAATAGTGATTTGTTGAGGATCCTACACATGCAAGTCATGTTTTCACTTTTCAGGGTTCTTTTCGTATCAAGTTTTCAGTTTATGCCAAGAGAAAATCCTCATCCTTTTACTAGAAATTTTATTTAACTGAGGTCAATTTATTATAAAATAATGGTAAGAATGTGTATATGCTATAATAAATTAATAATACGTGAATGTTTTACAATAGGATAACCTTAGTTGACTCATTAATATTACTATTATATGCTTTTAATCGGATATGTAACATGTAAAT
>NC_029772.3:5481999-5483956 GCF_000817695.3 Arachis duranensis
TCTGTTTCTGTATCAAATAAAATTTAAATATTATTTATATAAAAGTTTCTATTAAATACAAAAAATATATATATATAAAAAAATAAAATTAACAATAAAGAGATACTAATAAATTAAATAGTATTTGATAATCTCAATTTGTCAAAGACCTTTTAAGTTAATAGTCAAAATTGTCCTTGAAAGATACATCGATCTCTATTTTCGTCCCCGAAAAATAAAATTAATCAAAATAGTCCTCGAAAAATAATCGAGTTATTCACGTTCGTCCTTTCGTCATCTCCCTCGCTGAGTTGGCTAACGTTGACTGACGTGTGACGTTAACTGCCACCGTGGCAGACGACGAAAACGACGTAGTTTTGATTGAATAGCCTCCAAACCCTGATGCGTCGTCGTTTAATGTCCAACAGAGATTAAAAATGTTGCAAAGCATCACCCCACCTCATAACAACCTTCTCTCTATGCGTCGTCGTCGTTTAGTTTTGATTGAATGCTAACCTCTAAACTTGACACTGCACTCACTCATCCCTTTCATCAACACAACAATGGCATTTTCTTTCGCTTCAACTGCTTCTTCCGCATCTTCTTCGCTTCCCACTCCGACAAAACCCAAACCCAAAATCAATCATTTCCGCTTCTCTCACTCCAATCTCTCTTTTCGTCTCTCTTCTAAACCCAACCTTCCTTTCTTCACCAAGGTACCTTCTTTTCTTCATTTTTTCATTCTCGCTCTTATCAATGCACTAACCCATATCCAAATTCGCTTCCTTTTGTACTTTTTCCTTTTGAGGTTTTGCTTAATATACCACTTATTCTCCTAACTTGCACTCTTATTTACTTAGCTAATTTTGAAAATTTGGCACTTGTAGATTTTATATCTTGCATAATTCATGTGCTCTATGATTGGAGAGAAAAGAAATCAACTTAATAATTTGTTTCATTTGGTAATGATTAGTGTAAGGTTTGAGTAATTAGGCACTAATTTGGTCCTAATATGCTGTGAAGGAATTGAATTGATGTGAAGAATTTTTCTGCAAGCATTTTACTCTATAAGATTTTCATGATATGATATGACATTATATGTTTGTATGTATCTGTGTATGTATAGAAATCTCCACCATGTCAAATTGTATGCCCAAAGGTGAAGGCACAATTGGATGAGGTACCATAACACTCCCTTTGTTCTTATGAATTTTTCTTGGTTTTGGTTGGGTATTGTGTTCCATGATTAAAAAAAAATGCATCAATTACCAAAAAAGGCGATTATACTTGTCGATTGTTGAATGAAGTGAATGATACATAATCTGATAGCCATTTTATATCTATGAGAGTTTCTTCCTCTTTCCATGTTTGTTTTTCATTTTCAATTATTTTTAATGCTCCTTTTTTGCATCTGGAACAAGGTTTCTCTTAGTTATGTTCATCTTTAGTCAAGCGTACAGGAGGAGTATTGTCATGACTAGTTGAAGATGGAAGCGTACAGGAGGACTTATTATTTCAATGTCAATCCGGTGAAAGGACAGGATCTATAAAAAAAAACTCCATACCTAACTCCAGTCCCACCCCATTTAAGTCCAAACCTGGAAGACCAACAAAGAAAAGGAGAAGGGACAAAGATGAGCAACCAACTGGGTGAAAGATAAAGATGAAGAGAAAGTATAACCCCATCAGATGCATGTATTGTGGTGAGATAGGACACAACAAGAGAAGCTGTGCAAAGAAGAAGGTTGTGGATGCTGAGGAATATGCCAGGCAGATGCAGCTGCAACTGACAGTTATTGTTCCTGGTGCAAATGGGAAAGCCAAACTTAGGTCCTCTCCTAAACCTACTGCAGCTGCACTAGTGGCTATCTCTACTGAGACAATCAAGGGGATAAGTTCAGCCGCTGCTAAGAAGCTGGCCAACTTTATGACCTTCGTACCTACTTCAGGCTTCAAGCCCCCCTCCCCCCCCCCAAGA
>NC_029772.3:5484008-5486794 GCF_000817695.3 Arachis duranensis
AAGAAAGACTAATAAAAGATTTTGATTAAAAAGAAATATATTCTGCTTGACTCTTCTTTTTTTTGTATAGGGGTACTTGCTGTTTTTTGCATAGGGCAATTGAAGTTTCATATTAAACATTGTGGTTAGCTGTGTACTTAAAAATTATATTGTTCCCTTTTATTTTGGTCTAGCCTTGTTTTTAGGTTTGTATCCTCATGTAAAATTTTATAAATTTGCTGTATTATTTATTCGTAAGACAATGTGATAATTAGCTTTCTATGGCAACACAATGTTAAGAGTACTTTGATTACTGATTGTGTTTATAGCTTAATATATCTTACTGCAGCAGTGATTCTGATTAGTTTGCAACATTTGATGGATTAGTTTGGTCTTAATCTTAAAAAATCAAATGGAAACATCTATTCTCATTCAAGCCATTCAATTCATTACACCATGACATATCAACAGAATTTGGTTTACTTGAAAATACATAACAAACAACACAGAGTCACATTAATGACAACTACCACAAATATGAAAATTATTAGTAGTTTCAAAGTTTTAATTTCAGCTTCCAAGCTGTCCAGTCTCTATGCCACCTTCAACCTCCATTCATCATAGTCACTTTCAACCTGTAAATCAGTTCTATAATCTTTTTTTGTTTCACCTTCAGCCACCCCTTGATAGTCATCATCATCGACCCACTTAAAGTAATTACAGTGACTGCCCTTCTGCAAATTCAAGAATCAGAAAACAAAAAATTGAAAAACACCTAACAACACAAAACAAGATGAAAAACCTTTAGCTTTTTCTAGAACACTCACTCGGTACCTTGGACATGCATGGAATAATCTATCTGGGTTCTCTGCTATCCCAGATTTTTTTTATCACAACCTTCAACCTACAAAAACATGATTTCTCAAGAGTTTTCCTCCTAATTCCATTGAAGCGCTGGAACCATTACTGCTGTTCGACGGAAATGAAACACCACCGCTACGACCTCCATTTCCTGCCTCCATCCTCTCCATAAACCAGCAATTTCAAGGTCTACCCAAGTATATGGCCTTTTGATTGTTGAACGCGACTTATTTATCATCGAATTGAAGATTAGGGTTCAAATACTAAGGGACTGATTTGAACTGTTTCACCATAGTTACCTTGTCAGCAATAGCAGGGGACACCTAAGCGTCTACCACGATGGCAGTTAACGTCACATGTCAGTCAACGTTAGCCAACTCAGCGAGGGAGATGGCGGAAGGACAAACGTGAATAACTCGGTTATCTTTTGGGACTATTTTAATTAACTTTATCTTTCGGGGACAAAAAAGGAGATCAAGGCATCTTTCAGGGATGATTTTGACTATTAACTCAAGACCTTTCTATATACAATATTAATCGTGCAATTCTCAAAGACCCCTTCATGATTTTGAATTAAAACATTTATCCTTAACTTGCTCTTAACTCTTGAAAGTATCACATATAACTATCCGTGCGAAAAAATTGGTCTTGGTAAGTACAAATTCATAGTTTTAACGTCTATCCTTGAGCCTTGTTGATTGTCATACCAAACGATATTATCAATAAAAATTATTTTCTCTAAAACTTGATTGAAATACTGTCATTATTTGAAATCATATTATTTATGGGATTAATGTAATTTCTTTTATTTTGGTTTTTGTTAGTATTTCGCATTTAACCAAGTGATATTTAAGTCTTTTAACGTGTAATCGTGTATTATTGCATAGGTATTTAAAAATACATAAAAAAAATAGCTGTGCAAATGACGATATGTAAGATGCGGCAGAGTGAAAATGACAGTACAAATTAAATTGAAATTTTTCAAAAACTGTAATTATATAATAATAGGTAAAATATAATTTTTGTTTTTAAAGTTTGGCACAACAAAAAAATAACTTCAAAACTTATTAGAGACCTCTAAATTTTCTTTTTCAATAAGAAGACTAAGCAATTACATCTAAAATTTTAAAAATACAAAGTGTTATTACCTTAAAAAATCATCAAAATAAATTGATATAAACAATTTTAATATGAATTATTCAGCTATTATCTATCAAATGCGAATCTTTTCTTTTTTTTCTTGGAGTATTTTTTTGTATGTTTCAAAGCAAAGCGAATTTACTAGCTAGGATGAAGAATCTTCAACCAAATACAAAATGGTATTTTTTATGAAGTAAATCTTATATTTATGTCTAGTTGGCTTGAACCCAATGTTATTTTGACCTACATTAAAGTTAGTCATAACATAAACACTTCTTTTAGATATCTTTTTTTTTTTCAAATAAAGATACTTCTAAACTTTTTATTGTGCATTGTATATAAAAATTCTTATAAAATAATATCAAAATAAAAAATTAAAGATAATAAAAAATAAAAAATTAATTTAAAAATGATATACAATTCTATATTACCTCTTTATCAAGTAAAATTATTTTGATTAAATTTTTTTTTGTGTATGTGTTTTAAATTATTTGACACTCTATAATCGATTATTTTAACCTTAAGTTTTCAAACTTTATGTCTAAATGTTGCCTTAAGAATTTTAATAAGATCAGACTTGCAAAAAAAATTAAGATGAAATAAAAAATAAAAATTATAATTAAAAAATTATATTTAATATTATATTAAACTCAAAGTTAGAGCATAACCTAATAGCCATGACAATCGTCGAGAAAAATATAAGTCTTGGATATAAAAATTTACAATCACATATAAATTAAAAATATAAATATTCAATGCTAAATTAATTTAATTATCTATTTCAAACCAAATATAATTATTTGTAT
>NC_029772.3:5487093-5498187 GCF_000817695.3 Arachis duranensis
TTTTTATAAATCACTATTAAAGATATAAATTTAATTTATACAAAAATAATGATATAATAAGAATAATAAAAATATAAATAATATTATAATTACGTAGTACATTCATTTAATAGTACTAATGATAGAATTTATTATAAAATAACGGTAAGTATGTATATATGCTATAATAATACGTGAATGTTTTACAATTGGATAACCTTCGTTCACTCATTAATATTACTATTATATGCTTTTAATCGGATATGTAACATGTAAATCCATAATGTTTGAACAGGAAGAAAAATGTTTAGCTGATAAAGTAAGCGAGGTGGTCGCCGTTTAATGCGATAGGGGTAGTGCAATGAATGATATTGGTGATAAAGAAAGAAATACGATCAAAGTTGTTAAATCAAGTGTATAAGATGTGAAAGGAGTGGGTGGAGATCATTCTAATTAAAAAAATGAAAGATTAAGTGATATTAACAAGTTTTTTACTATTGAATTATTAAACTAATGCCAATAATTTAGATTTAAGAGTTTCAAGCAATTTCATTTTTTTTTTTATTATTGGGCAAATATAGACATTTTTAGTTTGTTATAGTATTTTTTAGTTTGACAAATAAAAAAATAATCTATCGTAAGTCCAAATTTCATTTAAAATTTTATTATTAATTAATAAACTATTATATTTATAAAATAAAGTTTGAATTCTCCATACTTAAACACATTAGTGAGTTATATACTATGCCAATCCTAGTTGGTTAGGACAAAATATATATTAATATCAATCTTTTTTCACTTGCAGATTGATATTATTAATTTCTAAAGATTAAATTGATTTCGCTATCTTAAACGAACCAAATTAATCTTAATTTTGGGGAAAAGGGAAAAATCTTCATCGTACAAATTTTGATTCCAGTTCCAATTGTCTAGCAAGATTTAAATAAACACAAATTCTCAAAAAATTAATTTCAACTGAAGAGATTCATGAAACAGATCTATGTAGGAGACAGATCATCAAATGTTGCGTGTTGAGCATGAAGGCAGCTGGTTTTCATTTTTTTAATATATCAAATTTTTGGCAGCATATGATTACTCCATGCCCATGACGCTTGGATATAAATTAAGAAAATATTGTGAACCAAGCATTCTCTATTTAATTAATTAACTATGATTAATAAAGAATCTTCAGATTGCAACATAAAATCCAAATGCCCGTGTTTTATGCAGTTTGAAAAGAAAATGACAAAATAAATAGAAATGTTTCTTTTTTTAAATATTATTATTATCATTATTAATTTTGATAAGACTCTTATTTAATATAGTACACAAAAATACTCTTATTTTAATATTTTTAAATTGCCTTGGGTGACAATAATACGTATTTTCAAAATACATGTAGAAAATTGTATTATTTATTATTTCTGTTTGTTTATTCTTAACTTGATGGTGAATCTATATTCTATTTCTATCTACATGATACTGGAACAAAACTAGGTAATTTAACAAGTTGGTCAACTTGTACTGTGTCTCGTGATTTGAGGCCTTAACATCTATCCCCCGTGTAATGACGTAAAAAAAATTGTAGTCTTACCAAAAACATTTATAGCTTTTGTTCTCTTCTATTGTGTATATTGTCTCGTATCATACCTTTTATTTATACATGTATAGGATTCATATTTTCAACTTTCATTAAATATAAATTCTTTCTTGGTAATATGAATACTGAGTCACTCATGGTATTAATGGGCATCCATATCCTTTGTGGTTATCATAACACTCCCTCTTGGATGACTATTTAGGATTATGACTCGTTAAAACCTTACTAAAGAAAAATCCAATGAAAAAAACTTTAGTGAAGAAAAAAGAGTACAAAATCCTTTGTGATAGAGACTGCCTCATTAAAAACCTTGTCAAGAAAAACCCAATGGAAAAAAACCTGACCAAGAAAAAAAAAAGAGTATAGTCTCCCCCTCTTGTCCACATCATTTAATGTCTCGAAATCGGCGCATTCCAATCTCATGTACCAATATTTTAAATGAGGATTTTGGGAGTGACTTTGTGAATAAATCTGCCAGATTGTCACTTGAGCAGATCTGTTGGAGATTAATTGTCCCTTGATTTTGAAGAACATGAGTGAAGAATAATTTGGGAGAAATATGTTTTGTTCTATCACCTTTGATGTATCTACCATTAAGTTGAGCAATGCATGCTGTATTATCTTCAAACAGGACAGTTGGAGCTATCTTATGATCAATTAGTCCACATGATGACAGAATGTATTGAATCAAACTCCTGAGCCAAAAACACTCGCGACTTGCTTCATGAATCGCTAGTATTTCAGCATGATTAGAGGATGTTGCTACAATTGTCTGTTTTGTGGACCTCCATGATATAGCTGTACCACCATATGTGAATAGGTATCCTGTTTGAGATCTCCCTTTATGTGGATCAGACAAGTATTCCGCATCTGCATAGCCAACTAGTTGTGACTTGGATCCATAGGGATAAAAATTTAGGGGTGTTCGCGGTGCAGTTTGGATCGGTTTTGAGTAAAAATTCATCCGATCCGAACACTAATTTTACTTGCGGTGCGGTTTGGATTGGATGATCTTTTAAAAAAAAATCCGATCCGATCCGATCCAATTTCAAGCGGTTTGGATTGGATTGATTTGCGGTTTTGTAAATTAAAAAAATTAAATACATATAACAAGTCTCAACATCAAATTTTAAATAATCAACAATGATTTAACAAGTCTTAATAATATTTCAAAAAGCCAACCATAACATAACAATAGAAATAAAATTATAAGTTAGTTATAAAAATATATAACAAATTGAACATGCTATAAGTATAATTGTAAATATAATAATAAAATAATAATATTCTAGCACATTGTGCGGTTTTGATTGGATTGGATCGGTTTTGAAAAGTAGATCCAAAATCTGATCCGATCCAGCGGTTTGTAAAAAATAAAATCCAATCAAATCCGAATTAGTGCGGTTTTAATCGATTTTCGGTTTGGATTGGATTGGATGAGCGGTTTAATTTGGATCGGTTTGGATTTGAACACCCCTAGATAAAATAATCCCATATAAACCGTTCCATGAAGATATCGAAAGATTTGCTTGATTCCACTCCAATGTCTTCTGGTTGGAGAGGAACTATACCTTGCTAATAAATTCATCGCGAATGATATGTCAGGTCGTGTATTATTAGTAAGATACATTAGCGCTCCAATGGCACTAAGATATAGTACTTCAGGACAAAGGATATCTTCATTCTCTTCTTTAGGGCGGAATTGATCCTTTTCCACATCTAAAGATCTTACCATCATTGGGGTACTTAATGGATGTGACTTATCCATATAAAATCTCTTTAAGATATTTTTCGTGTATGTTATTTAATGAGATCCCATTTTTTATATGCTCGATCTGCAGGCCGAGACAAAATTTAGTCTTTCCAAGATCTTTCATCTCAAACTCTTCTTTTAGAGTTTTTGGAATCTCTTTAGGAGTCCCAATGATATTTAAATCATCAACGTACACAGCAATTATAATGAATCCAGATGCATATTTCTTTATGAAAACACATGGGCAGATATCATCATTCTTAAATCCATTTTTTGCCAGATACTCAGTAAGACGATTATACCATATCGTCCAGATTGCTTTAGACCATATAAAGATCTTTCCAATTTGACTGAGTATAATCCCTGTGAATATTCATTGGATGGTTTAGATATCTTTAATCCTTCAGGGACTTTCATATAGATATCACGATCTAATGAGCCGTATAAGTATACTGTTACCACATCCATTAAATGCATATGTAATTTATGATATGCAGATAAACTGACCAAATAACGCAAGGTTATCGCATCCACTACAGGGGAATACATTTTTTCATAATCTATATCGGGCCTTTTTGAAAAACCTTGTGCCATAAGTCTGGCTTTGTAGCGCACAACTTCTTTTTTCTCATTTTGTTTTCTCACAAATACCCATCGGTATCCAACAGGTTTTACATCTTCTGGTATACGGACTACAGGTCCAAAGACTTCACGTTTTGCAAGTGAGTCTAACTCAGCCTTCATGGCTTCTTCCCATTTTGGCCAATCATTTCTTTGTCGACATTCTTCGACTGATCTTGGCTCAAGATCCTTACTTTCATGCATGATATTTAATGCCACATTATATGCAAATATTTCATTGACAATTATTTTATTTTGGTCCCATTTCTCTCATGTAAAGACATAATTTATCGAGATCTCGTCTTTTTCACAATTTTCAGGTACCTGAACGTCTTCTGGCATTAAAACTATATCAGAATTTTGGACAACTGCTGGTGTCTTTACTATGTCTTTTTCAATAGGAATAGTATTTACCTCTTTTCGCTTTCGAAGATTTTCATCTTTGGAACCGACAGGTCTACCACGCTTCTGGCGTGTATTTGCTTCGGTGGCAATTTATCCAACTGGGACATCAATTCGAATTGGAGCATTTTCCGCTGGTATATAAGATTTGGTTATCTTCTTTGTATCAAAAAATGCATCAGGCAATTCATTTGCTATTCTTTGCAAATGTATAATCTTTTGAATTTCTAGTTCACATTGCCCTGATCGAGGATTTAAATGCATCAACGATGATGCATTCCAATTAAGTTCCTTTTCAGAAAGCTTATTTTCTCTCCCTAATGTTGGAAATTTTGATTCATCAAAATGACAATCCGCAAACCGGGCTTTAAATACATCTCCAGTTTATATCTCAAGATACCTCACTATATAGGGAGAATCATATCCAACATATATTCCCAATTGTCTTTGGGGTCCTATTTTGGTGCGATTAGGTGGTGCAATAGGAATATAAATCTCACACCCAAATATTCTTAAATGGAAAATATTTGGCTACTGGCCAAAAGCTAATTGCATAGGAGAGAACTGATGGTAACTCGTTGACCTCAATCGAATAAGTGCTGCGGCATGTAAAATAGCATACCCCCAAGCTGAGGTTGGGAGATTTGTTCTCATAAGTAAGGGTCTAGCAATTAATTGGAGGCGTTTAATAAGTGATTCTGCTAACCCATTTTGTGTGTGAACATAAGCTACTGGATGTTCAATACTTATTCCATTAGCCATACAATAAGCATCAAAAGTTTGGGAAATAAATTCACCAGCATTATCAAGATGAATTGCTTTGATTGGATTTTCTCGAAATTGTGCTTTTAATCGAATAATTTGAGCCAGTAATCTCGCAAACACCAGGTTGCGAGAAGACAATAAGCACACATGTAATCATCTCGAAGATGCGTCCATTAGGACTATAAAATATCTAAAAGATCCACATGGTGGATGAATAGGTCCACATATATCACCTTGAATCCTTTTTAGGAATTCAGGGGACTCAAATCCAATCTTTACTGGTAATGACCTTAAAATTAACTTCTTTTGAGAACATACAGCACAACAAAATTCACTAGATTTAAGAATCTTCTGGTTCTTTAGTGAATGTCCATGGGAGTTTTCAATAATTCTTTGCATCATGGTTGTTCCCGGATGACCCAATCGGTTGTGCCAAGTTATGAATTTATTTGGGCTAGTAAACTTCTGATTTACAGTGGCATGTAATTCAATTGGACTAATCTTGGTGTAATATAACCCAGATGAAAGTGAGGGCAACTTTTCTAATATAACCTTGTTATTTGAATCATGTGTTGTGATATAAGTACTCATGATTTCCCTAATTCATAGTCTCAATATGATATCCATTTCGGTGAATATCTATAAAGCTCAACAAGTTTCCGAAACCTTCAATCGCATTGCTTGAGCCAATAATAGTATTAACATATTCTTCTTTTGGCACAAGATGGGCAAAATATATATCACTTTTGAGAATGGTGTACGAACTTGCACTATTCGCAAGGCATACATCTTCATTATATATCCTTACCATTTTCTTCAAAGACAAATAATAATAATAAAATGAGTAGTATGCACGGTTAAATTGAATACTTGATTGGGATTATTTTTCTAAGAAACATTGTACATAAATATAATGTCATATACTAAAATTTTATTTTAAATCTTGACATATTTAATGATTTCAAAATTCATGAACATTAATATTTCATTATTTATATACATCATATTTGAAACTTAAATACATAGAAAATAAAACTTAACAATAAGTTCTTTATATTATTTATTTACATGGATACTTAACAATTTCAGATATTAAACTATTCTATCATTGATCAAATGACCAATATTTCCTTTAGGGTCCTCAAAGAAATCAAATACATGATAATGAGTGGTGGAATTTTCAGCAACATCATCTGAAACAAAATTCCTCTCTTTTCCTTTGTCGTCTTTTTTCAAAGATTCTTGATAAAGATCGACTAGGTGCCTTGGGGTACGACAAGTACGCGACCAATGACCCTTTCCACCACAACGGAAACACTTATCCTCTGTTGATTTATTTTGCCCAACATTTCTTTCTTTATCCTACTTCTGGTGTGATCCTCTCTTTTGAACATAATTCCTTTTCCTTCTATAATTTTTCTTGTTACCAAAACATTGCTATTTACCTCTTCTGGGATAATGATTTGCTGCATTTACTTTAGGAAATGGGGCTGTGCTAGCTGGGCACGCTTCGTGATTCTTTAAGAGCAACTCATTGTTGCATTCAGCAATAAGAAGGAAAGAAATTAACTCAGAATATTTTTTAAATCTTTTTTCTCGATACTACTGCTGCAGGAGCACATTCGAGGCATGGAAGGTCGAGAAAGTTTTCTCTAATATCATTATCAGATATCTTTTCCCCACATAATTTCATTCGTGAGGTGATTCAAAATATCGCCGAATTATATTCATTTATGAATTTAAAATCCTGTAGATGCAAGTGCGTCCATTCATATCGGGCTTGAGGAAGTATCACCATTTTTTATGATTGTACCTTTCTTCAAGGTCTTTCCAAAGATCTGCAGGATCTTTCAATGTGAGATATTCATTTTTCAATCATTCGTCAAGATGACAACGAAGAAAAATCATGGTTTTGGCTTTATCTTTCTAGGATGCATTATTTTTCGCCTTAATGCTATCTCCAAGATCCATTGAATCAAGATAGATTTTAGCATCTAATATCCATGATAAATAATTATTTCCTGATATATCAAGAGCATTGAATTCAAGATGAGAGAGTTTCAACATAATAAAAATTTATTACCTGAGTCTTCCTAAAATTTGATCAGAGTCTCGTGCTGATAACGTATTGTAAAATAAATAAATAAAGAAGATAAAATAAGAAATAGAAGACTCTAGTATTAATATTAGCCAATATAATTAACTAAATATAATAAAGATAATTTATATATATCTACTAATATATATAGCAACTTATTTGTAAGGGAGAAAGAAGAGAACAGTATATGAAAAGAGAATGATTTTTTATTGTTTCTATTGTGTGTATTATCTCGTATCATACCCTCTATTTATACATTTATAGGGTTCATATTTTCAACCTTCATTAAATGTAAATTCTTTCTTGGTAACATGAATACTGAGTCACCCATGATATTAATGGGCATCCATATCCTTTGTGTTTATCCCAACATTGACGAGTATCTTCAATGTTTAACCATAGTACTTTGGAATTTTCTTTTGCAAAGCTATGATATTTCTTTCGTTTTTTCTTGTTTGTGCTATTGATATGTCTAAGTAAATGTTTATCACTTGGCATTTATTTAATTGAAAAAGTATAGGTAGACAATGAAAATATTAAATAATGTGAACAATAAATGTATTGGATGTTCATTTTACTAGGTGTGCAGATAGTTATTCAAATATTAAGATTTAAGTGGGTAATTTGGAGGTGTAGTATGTTTTTATTTGATTGATGATTGTTAATGTTATTCAAAAAAGTCATTAGTTATCTAACATTATCCCATTTAATTTGACAGTAGGTAATGAGAATTTGACTGTTAAAGAAAAAAATCATGCTGAAATCTAGAACTGATTTTTCTAAAAAATATTTTTCTTCCTTTTGTTTCACTTGTTTGGGCAATAAATATAGTTTAGAAAATTCAATATAATAAAATGTTAGATATTGATATATTATATTTGCATGGGTGAGAGTTATAGGAGTCACAACCATACATTCAAATGATATCTTATATTTGTGTTTCTCAGTACTGAATTAAAACTTCATTTAAAAATTTGTTATTGTTCAATGGATTGTTATATGTACAAGATGAAATTCAGACCATTAATACTTGATTAAGTGAACGATTGGACGAGTGAATTAATCACTTGACTAACCCAAGTTGATTATCTTACCAAGTTATTTTAACCTAATTAACATCCACGCCCCAATAATGCTAACTAACTTCTTTTTTAAAGTTTTCTTCGTGATTTCATTACACCTTTTTCGCTCTTCTTCTCTGCGTTATCATTTTTGATCGTTGTTTTATTTCTGAAATCAAACATTGAGAGAAAATAATGTATGATGCAAATTTGAGTGGATTGAACCATGGCAAGTTTGATGATGCAAGTTCGATTATGTTGGACCAGGGCAAGTTAGATGATTTTTTTTCAATGGAATGTAGTCGATGAAATTTGATTGAGAGAATAATGTAGTTATGAATTTGATTAAGAAAATCAATGTTGATGAAAATCAGTGTTGATGATTAAGGATTTGAATTTGATTGAAATCTGAGTTTTGATAAGTTCGTTTTTGTTATGGATTAGTTTGTGAAGATCAGTGTTACTGATTTGGTATTTTGTATATTAAATTTTGGTGTTTTTAAATATGAATAATGATGTTGCTTTTGTTTTGAGTTAATAATAGTAGTCTATTGATCAATTGTTTGTATTATTACAGTTTGATATTGATGAGCAATTTGTCAAATTATGAATTATCAATTCGAAAATTCATTACAATAAGGTAGAATTTTTCGTTTTAATTTAAATGACATTCGGTATTATTTGTTTAGTATAATAAAATTGATGTTTGCTTTCTGTGTTATATTGTGTTAATGACTACTAAATTTTAGCTGTTATATATTGTATTTGTTGAATATTGAATTTTAGTTATCTACAATTGTTCTGTGGTAATAGTTTTGGGTTTAATGTCAACAATTTTTTGTTTCTATTAGAATAGATTTTGGTGTTATGATCGTATAATTTTGGTGTCATACCATATTAAACAATTTATTATCCATCATATTTTATTAAAACACATCCAATTAGTATAAAAATTCCTAATATTCATGAATTGCTATTTTTTAACATATTTACAAAAAATAGTACTCAAAATTCAAAAAAAAAGTATTTTTCAATATATTTACAAAGAAATAATATCCATAAAATTAAAAAAAAAATATTTTTCAATATATTTACAAAGAAATAATATCCATAAAATTCAAAAACAAAAGTACAATATTTATCCTATTCTATATCCCTGATAAAAATTTATAGAAAAGGCTTGTAATTGCAGTAGATGACTATTTGGATAGTGTTATGCCTTCAAATTTTTCAATGACTTTATGCTTCAATTTACTTGTTTCGTCAAAGAGAACCCATAAAACATATTTTTTTTAAATGATCAACTTTATCCTACAATTGAAAAAAAAATTATTAATTTATTTTAATTTAGAATTAGAAAATAAATTATATTTAAATATACATACTTTTTTCCAAGTGTATTTCCCCATCTTTGATTTTTGCAGGATCAATGAGTTTCAGTCATTTCATGACATGTAAGCCGTAATCGTAGCTAATAAACAAAGTTTAAATAACTCAGTAAAATATGTTGAATCACACTGAATCTAAATTACATAAGAAAATAAGAAACACTACAACTAAATACAGATTCTAAACCCAAGCCTATGACATGAATGACACTAAATCTAAGTCATAATAAAACCTGAAATTTACAAATGATCACACCAGAAAACTCATCAACGTGACTTAAATTATATAAGAAACAATACAACTACATAGAGATTCTAAATCCAAGTCTGTGATATGAATGACACTGAATCTAACTCATAATAAAATCTGAAATTTACAAATGATCACACCAGAAAATTTATCAACAAGACTTAAATCACATAAAAAATAATACAACTACGTAGAGACTCTAAATCCAAGTTTATGAAATGAATCACACTAAATATAAATCAAAATAAAACCGAACTTGCAAATGATGATACCAGAACCTTCATCAACATGGCTTAAATCACATAAGAAACACTACAACTACATAGAAGCAGAAATGCACGATTTAGAAATGCTTTGGTGTTTTCGTCTTTCAGAAATCTACAGAGAGCTTTGCTGAGAGCTTTCTTTTTCGTCTTTCGTTCTGTTTGAAATCTAGCACAGAGAACTTCGCAGAGAGATTTTTTCGGTGTTGTTGTTGATGATTCAACCTAGGACAAAGAGCCTTGCAGAGAGATTATGCGTTCGTTGTTATTGTTGTTGATATTCAACCTAGCAGAGAGAGTCATTTGAAGTTCAATGTTAAAATGAGGATTTTGAAACGATTTTTCGTGTCAAAGAGCGTGTATTAAAACATCGTGTGTGTTGAAGAGTGAGATCATGTTCGCACGCACTAGGTAATGAAATTGGTTTTTGTTGAGTTTGTGCCAACTTGGTTGGACTTGACTGTCAAAAAGACTTGGATGTATAGCAAAATTGATCATTTAAATACTTGTATTCGGAAATTTAAATTATTATGAGTCCTAACTCATTCTCCTAATTATCATCCTAGCTTTTAAATAAAAAATTGAATTTTTTATTTTATTAACTTTTTGAAAGTAATATATGTATTTAAATTTTTACTCATTTAAATATTAAAAAGATAATTTAAAAGATGAATTAGGACTCTCAATCATTACTCATAATAAAAGGGATAAATTTGGAAATGAAAAAACAGGCAAAAGAAATGGAAAAAAAAATAAAAGAATTTTCATCAATCAATGTTAGAGGACAAATGTATTGGAACTAGAGTTGAAAGTGAGTCAAATCAGCTCATGAGTCAATTCGAACTCGACTCGTTAATAGCTCGATAAGCTAAACTCGTGAGCTGGCTCGATTATATATATATATATATATATAT
>NC_029772.3:5498457-5500863 GCF_000817695.3 Arachis duranensis
TTTTTTTAAAATATATAAATTGTAATTTATTGATATAGAATTATAGATTATATTTCTATTATTTAAGCCAGCTCGTAAGTTTTCGGTAAGCTGAGTTTGAGCTTAAGAAATAAACTCAATCGTTAATTAATCGAACTGTGAGCCAAACTCAAATTTTGTGACCCGAATTTGAACTTGATCTAGTTCGACTTATCTCGACTCAATTTCAACCCTAATTAGAACATGAAACAATAGAGAAGCTGGTACTAGAACTACCCTCCAAAAAAGCCGATGCCCTCTCTAAGTTAGCAACAACTTCAGCCATTTCAGGCCTTTCTTTTCCCTCCAAATTCACACAATGTATAGCAATGAAAGTCATAATCTTAAGAGCCTCAAGCTCGTTAACATTAGGTTTTTCAATTCTATAGTCCAAAATACTGCATAATTCCCCTTTTGCTATTCTTGGCCTTGCATATTCTACTATTCCCATAGGACTACTCTCATCATCTAATTTGAACACAACTCTTTTTCCCGTTAGAAGCTCCAACATAACCACTCCTAAACCATACACATCACTTTTTGTTGTTAACACATTCAATTCATAGTATTCTGGATCTATGTAACCAACTGTGCCAACCGCCTTTATAGGAGTCGAATCTTGTTCCATCTCTGGCAAAATAAGGGACAATCCGAAATCAGAAACCTTAGCATTCCAATTTGAGTCCAATAGTATATTTGAGGATTTGATATCTCTATGGATAATTGGTGGAACAGCATAGTTGTGAATGTACTCAATTCCCCTGGCAGCATCCAATGCAATTTTGATCCTCATCTTCCAAGAATTCAAAATGCTACTATTTTTCTCAACATTGTTCTTGTTATGTAAATGTTCATGGATTGATCCATTGCTCATGTACTCATAAACCAAGAGCCTCTCTTCATTCTCCTCACAGAAACCTATTAGTCTCACAAGATGCTTGTGATGAAGCCGCGATAACAATGACAATTCTGAATCAAATGCAATTTCCTTCTCTTGGAATTTCTTCTTTGTGCTAGAAACAATATCTCCTCTCTTGATGGCAACTTCGCGATCATCGGCTAGCTTCCCTTTGTATACAGAGCCAAAGCTTCCAGAACCTATCTTGTTATCATTTGAAAAATTATCGGTGGCTGTGACTAATTCATGTAATGAAAAATTTTCAATCTTATCCAAATTATGCTTTGATGACGATGAACTACCAACACTCCTATGTCTCTTTAGTGATCCTAATGTTGCATTCGATGCGCGATTCGCCGGCAGTGGAGCCAATTCAATATAGGCATCATCATCATCATCAGAATCATCATTTCTTTGAGGTTGCTCTGAATTATCAACATCTCTCTTCTTCAAGAATAGTCTTTTAGCTCCAATCCAAAGGAAATAAAGAATAGTGCATAAACCAGAAAAAGCACCAATTGATCCAACAATCAAAATGACCAAAATCACCCTCATGTTTTTGTGATGAACATTAGAAACTTGTGTTGATGATGGTAGTGGTGGTGGTAGAATCAATGGCATAGCTAGTGGAATTTGACTGTCCTGACATGAATAGCAAATAGTTCCAGAACCATGACACAAATAATCAGAATTTGGATATGAAGCACAAGAAGAATCACAACCACCTCTAACACATGGACTAGGAAGAACAATTCCCAATGGAATCTCATAATTAGTACCATTATTATTAGACCAACCAGGACCCAACAAATCAAAGACAAATTCATGGTTGTTACCCCACAAACAAAATCCAAACCAGCTACAATTGACTCGAAAGAAACATCATTAAACAAATCAAACTTTTTGGTATTTTCAGCACCACCCCAACATAGGACAAATCCATTTTTTCTTCTAATACCACAAGTGAAATCTTCTCCCAATGCAAGTCCTGAAAACTCTGAATAATAAGAACTTGAATTTAAATTAGGACCCAATTGGCCTGAATCATTGTTCCCTTTGCAAATTAAGAACCCATCATAGATTGTTAAGCCACAAACATGTGACACCCCAGCAATCACCTTTGACATAGAAATATTATCAAATTGTGCTTGAATTTGACTACTATTGTTGTTACCCCAACAATGAACCTTTCCATTATCCATTAATACCCCACAAGAGAAACCAGACCCTGAAGTGATGCTTTTGAACCTAAGGTCCTTACCAGGTGAGTAAAATTTGAATCCATTTTCAATGCGGCCTCCTCTCCAACACCTTACCACACCAGATTGAGACTCTCTAGCACAAACCTGACCAAAATAGTTCTTGTTAGTTAGGAATAATTCATATTAAGCGTACAACAGAACATTTGGATAATAAAAAAGGAGTATTGATAATGTCCCTTTCTATTAATAACCTTGTTAAGTGTTTGTTTAACATATTCATATATATAT
>NC_029772.3:5500891-5538542 GCF_000817695.3 Arachis duranensis
TTATTATTATTATTATTATTATCCGTCAACTATATCTTATTTTCTATTTAATCTTTTAAGTGGATATTAATACAACATAATTTTTAAGAGCTTAGTTTTTGGTGCATTTTTCTATATCAGACAATTGTATTTTAGATTATTATCTTGTCAATTTTCTTATCTTATACTAAAGGTTTAACACATATAAAGTGTCTAAAAATACTAATAAGTAGTAAAAATATATTAAATTATCTCTAAATTAACCAAATAAAAAATTAGATTATTTTTAAATAAGCCAAAATATTTATATTTATATTATTATTATTAGACAGAACTTTATCTAAAAAAAATGTACACTGTTAGATGGAGTACATTTTTTCTTTAATATAGCGTTGGATGGAGTAATTTTTTTTAAAGTTTAATTTTAATATACTAATAATATAAAAAGTTTACAACCTTTGTTAAATTAAATTTATATTCTTAAATAACTTTTTAAGTAATAATTTAAAAGTTAATTATTTTTATTAATATAATAATACACAATTAATTATATACGTACAATTTTTTACGTAAAAATTAGATTATTTTTGTACTAATTTAATATACATCATTAAATACCTTAAAAAACTATTTTAGATAGAAAAGAATGAAAATGTATCAAATTCAACTCTATCATTAAATGTACATGATTTTCTTGCAGTAAATAAACAAGTAATAAATTTAATTTTAGTGTACTAATAATTTTAATTATTATACACTATTTTTTAGTTATATATCTTTAGATGATTATTTTTGTATTAATTATTAAAAATAATTTTTTTAATATAATAATATATAATTAGATGTACGAATAAAATTTATAAATAAAATATAATTTTTTTATTTTTTGAGTTGCCATATGATTATTAATATTATAATTTCTTACATATGAATATGTGCTACTAGCTAATATAGTAGGGATAATATTAGAAAAATAAAAAAATTAAATAATAATGAATAAATATTAAATAAAATAAATTTTGACTATTTTTTAATTATCAAACATTTTTTTATATTAATATAGATGCCGCCATCAAGTCATCCATGGCAAAAGACTTTGTTAAATTAATCTCAGATTTAAATAATTAAAATTGTGTAATTAAAAAAAGGAAAGATTAAAATTATCTGACCTGAGAATCACCAACAGTTAGATCGGTTAACTGCACTATTTTACTGTGGAAGATCCTCTTCGACACCAACACCGATGCTCTGCCGTACACGTCCCAACAAAGAAGGCTGAGTCCACCGGACCGGAGACCGCAGAAGAAGTTTCGACCGCCGGAGATGGATTCAAAGGACACGTGTGGAACCACCTCATCCACCGGTGCAACATCTCCATAATAATAATGAGAATTCTTGTGCTGGTTTTGTTGGTAGCAGTGGATGTATTGTTTGTCGTTGCCGGCAACGATGGCGCAGACTGTAGATGAGGCGTAGATGACGGCGGTGGTGGATGCGGAGCCGATGGCATTTGCGGCGGTTATGATGAGAATGACGGTTAAGAAGAAGGAGTGTGTGTGATAAGAATAAGAGGGTGGTGGTGTTGTCTTCATCGTCAATGTTTGGAACATTAAAAGAAGAAGCGGTCTGGGTGCGAGATATAATTATAATAATAATGCATTTATATATAAAATATATATTTTTAAAAAATATTTTTTTATATTTTTGTTTTAAATTAATTAATTATTAAAAAATTATACCAATTCTGATCGATTAATTAATTTTTTTATCGGTTTGTTTTCAATTGAACCGGTCTCATAATTGAATCAATGAGTATTTTTTTTAAATAATAAAATAAAAATTCATATTTTTTTAAAGAATAATCTTTGGACTTTAATTTTTAAAATACGATTTTTTTTGCCATTCAAGCAAGTTTGACCCCAAAAAATTCTATAAAATTTGGCAAATTCGCCCAATCCCGACGAGCTCCCTTTTAAGTTTTCTTTTTAATCCTGTATTTTTAATTTATTATCATCTTCTCCAAATAGTATATAGATCTACAAACAGTATATAGGAGTACATAATATGATTTTTTCAAGAATTTTTTTAATTATAAACTAAAACAATAAGTCATATTTAACCATGGCAAATATTGTTATCGTCTCTAAACATAGATAGGTACACCGGAATAAGTCATATTTAACAAAAAAAACATAATTATAAATTAAAAAATAATTATTTTCCACAAATAATCTACTTCAAATATATCAAATTAGAAAGTTAACAATAATAATTATTATTATCATTTTCAGAGTACATAAGAATACACAAAAAATACACAGATAACAATTCTTACTCATATTTTTTTTATATAATAAATAAATAATAGAAGAAGAAGATTACAAAAAGTATATAGTAGAATTTATAATACATTATCATTATTACCTTCACAAATGAACATCCAAAATATAAGTTTTAATATATTTAACTAAATTGGTTAGAATAAGTCAAATTTTTATTTATTTATGCTCAAATTTTATCTTTATTTAAAAGAACACATAACATACATTATATTTTGTATTTTTTATATATTATAAAAACTTAAATTCATATAAAAAACTACTTGATTTTTAAAAAGTAGAACAAGAAAATAAACTCGAATTTTTAAATCCAAATTTCACCCACCGAAATCATCCTCAACAAGAGCTACCTTTACTGTATCGACAGCTTCTTCCGATAAAATTTTGAGAATGATATTTTGATTGTCTTGATACTTATTAACAATTCATATTTTAAGACTTAAAAATTATCATGTGTATATTATTATATTATATATCTCTTCACAATTTTCAAAAAATTGTCACATGTAATATTAATTAACAGTATGTCACTATTTCAGTACGTGGTTTTTCCTGTGAATTTCTTAAAATTTATACTTTGAAAATATGATGGCTCTAGAGTCTCTAAACTTATAATTTTACAAGTAGAAAATGTGAGTTGATGATGAATATTTAAAGGTGAACACTAATATGAAAAAATTTTTATTTAAAAATATTAATTAAAAATTATTAAATAATTTAATATATTTAACTATAATTAAAAATTATCAAATAATTTAATATATTTAACTAAAACTATCATTTTTAAATAAACTATCGTAGGAGCTCCACAAGTATTCCAAAAATGGTGAACATTTGAGAATGATATTTTAATTGTCTTGATACTTATTAACAACTCATATTTTAAGACTTAAAAAATATTATGTGTATATTATATTATACATCTCTTCACAGTTTTCAAAAGATTGTCATATGTAATATTAATTAACAGTATGTCACTGATTTCAGTACGTTATTTATCTTGTGAACCTCTTAAAATTTATGCTTTGAAAATATGATTATTCTAAAGCCTAAGCTTATGATTTTACAAATAGAAAATGTGAGTTGATGATGAATATTTAAAGGTGATCACTAACATGAAAATATTTTTATTTAAAAATAATAATTAAAAATTATTAAATAATTTAATATATTTAACTATAATTAAAAATTATTAAATAATTTAATATATTTAACTAAAACTACCATTTTTAAATAAACTATCGTAGGAGCTCCCACTGGTACTCTAAAAATGATGAACATTTGAGAATGATATTTTGATTGTCTTGATAGTTATTAACAACTCATATTTTATGACTTAAAAAACAGCATGTGTATATTATATTATACATCTCTTCACAGTTTTTAAAAGATTGTCACATGTAATATTAATTAACGGCATATCACTGATTTCAGTTCGTTATTTCTCTTGTGAACCTCTTTAAGATCTATATTTTGAAAATATGATAGCTCTAAAGCCTAAACTTATGATTTTACAAGTAGAAAATGTGAGTTGATGATGAATATTTAAAAGTGATCACTACCATAAAAATATTTTTATTTAAAAATAATAATTAAAAATTATTAAATAATTTAATATATTTAACTATAATTAAAAATTATTAAATAGTTTAATATATTTAACTAAAATTATTATTTTTAAATAAACTATTGTAAAAGCTCCCACTGATACTCCAAAAATAGTGAACATTTGAGAATGATATTTGATTGTATTGATAATTATTAACAACTCATATTTTAAGACTTAAAAAATATCATGTGTATATTATATTATACATCTCTTAATAATTTTAAAAAAATTATCACATGTAATATTAATTAACGGCATGTCACTGATTTCAGTACGTTGTTTCTCTTGTGAACCTCTTAAAATCTATACTTTGAAAATATGATTGTTCTAAAGCCTAAACTTATGATTTTACAAGTAGAAAATGTGAGTTGATGATGAATATTTAAAGATGATCATTAACATGAAAATATTTTTATTTAAAAATAATAATTAAAAATTACTAAATAATTTAATATATTTAACTATAATTAAAAATTATTAAATAATTTAATATATTTAACTAGAACTACCATTTTTAAATAAACTATCGTAGGAGCTCCCACTGATACTCCAAAAATGGTAAATATTTGAGAATGATATTTTGATTGTCTTGATAGTTATTAACAACTCATATTTTAAGACTTAAAAAACAGCATGTGTATATTATATTATACATCTCTTCACAGTTTTTAAAAGATTGTTACATGCAATATTAATTAATGGCATGTCACTTATTTCAGTTTGTTGTTTCTCTTGTGAACCTCTTAAAATTTATGCTTTGAAAATATAATGGCTCTAAAGCCTAAGCTGATGATTTTACAAGTAGAAAATATGAGTTGATGATGAATATTTAAAAGTGATCACTAACATAAAAATATTTTTATTTAAAAAAATAATTAAAAATTATTAAATAATTTAATATATTTAACTATAATTAAAAATTATTAAATAATTTAATATATTTAACTAAAACTATTATTTTTAAATAAACTATCATAGGAACTCCCACTGGTACTCTAAAAATGGTGAACATTTGAGAATAATATTTTGATTGTCTTGATATTTATTAACAATTCATATTTTAAGACTTAAAAAATATCATGTGTATATTATATTATACATCTCTTTACAATTTTCAAAAAATTGTCACATGTAATATTAATTACCGGCATGTCACTAATTTCAGTTCTTTTGTGAACCTCTTAAAATCTATACTTTGAAAATATGATGATTCTAAAGTATAAGCTTATGATTTTACAAGTAAAAAATGTGAATTGATGATGAATATTTAAAGGTGATCACTAACATGAAAATATTTTTATTTAAAAATAATAATTAAAAATTATTAAATAATTTAATATATTTAACTATAATTAAAAATTATTAAATAATTTAATATATTTAACTAAAACTATTATTTTTAAATAAACTATCATAGGAACTCCCACTGGTACTCTAAAAATGGTGAACATTTGAGAATAATATTTTGATTGTCTTGATATTTATTAACAATTCATATTTTAAGACTTAAAAAATATCATGTGTATATTATATTATACATCTCTTTACAATTTTCAAAAAATTGTCACATGTAATATTAATTACCGGCATGTCACTAATTTCAGTTCTTTTGTGAACCTCTTAAAATCTATACTTTGAAAATATGATGATTCTAAAGTATAAGCTTATGATTTTACAAGTAAAAAATGTGAATTGATGATGAATATTTTAAGGTGATCACTAACATGAAAATATTTTTATTTAAAAATAATAATTACCTCCTAGTACTCTAAAAATGGTGAACATTTGAAAATTATATCTTGATTGTCTTGATAGTTATTAATAACTCATATTTTAAGACTTAAAAAATATCATGTGTATATTATATTATACATCTCTTCACAGTTTTTAAAAGATTGTCACATGTAATATTAATTAACGGCATGTCACTGATTTCAGTACGTTGTTTCTCTTATGAACCTCTTAAAATCTATGCTTTGAAAATATGATAGCTCTAAAGCCTAAACTTATAATTTTACAAGTAAAAGATGTGAGTTAATGATAAATATTTAAAAATGATCACTAACAATAAAATATTTTTATTTAAAAAAATAATTAAAACTTATTAAATAATTTAATATATGTGAATTTTAAACACAGGACTGCGAGAAAACACAGCTTCCGCCTTGCCACTTTACCAAACTTGAATCTTATTAATATATATGACAAAAATTTTATATATAACAAAACATGAATGATTTTTTATTTATTTTATCTTTTTAAGTATGAATTTATATAAATACCAAACAAGTAATAATATATAGTATATAAATATATTGATATATTGATATTGATTATTTTATTTTTTGTTTTTTATTTAAATTAAAAAAATAGTTTATATTAATAATTAATTTATTATTTCTTTTTTTATTATAAATTATATCTAAGAATTGATATTTAATTGTTATTAATATATTTTTAAAAATAAATATTTAACTTTTAATTTTAATTTTATTTTTATAATTTTATATTTTTATTTAATTATAATAAGATTTACTGGTTGAACTAGTAATTCAGTAACCCGGTCGTAATTATAGTTTTTTTTGGTGACTGTAATTACAGTTTGATTATGATAACTATGATTATAAGCTAGATTAATAGTACTTGATTGGATTCTAGTTCCTCAATAAATTTTTTGGGTCTTGGGCTAAGCCCAGATCCAGTTTCTCAAGATGGTAGTCCATTTAAGTTGAAATTAACTGCTGATAACCCCCACTAACGATAGTTTGAAGCCCAAAATGATTGGGTTGCGTTAGAATATATTGACATTTAATGTTAATTTATTGGGCCTAGTTTGAAAAAACTTGTATTTATAAGAAAGGATAGGCCTATTCAGACGGGTTTTTCTTTTGGTCTTGGAAGATCAGTTGATCATTTAAGAAAACTGTAATGGAAATGAATGGGATGTAGCCCAAATTAAGCTTAAGAATATAAAGATCCATTTTGACTTCCACATGAACCAAGATAAAGAATGTAGCCTGGCCCTGACCAAAAAAACATTTGTAGGCTAAATGTATAAACTTGCTATTGACACATGGAAGGAAAAAACAACTCACAAACTCCTATTCATGTTCTCACTTTTTATGTTGTTTGGTTATTATGAGTGGTATCAAATGGGTTCTTAATGTTAATATAGATATTGGAATTGTTTGAGTTATAGCGTTAAGTTATGGTAAATAAACTGAGGTGAAAACACAGTTCAAGTCGATTTCACGTGAAATTGATATTCGAGAGCCATTAGATGAAAATTTAGTCAAATCAGTCAAATTATCTAACAAGTGTCAGATATCAACTTCAACGTAAAGTCTCCTGTACCTGAGTTTCTACCATAAACTAAATATAATTAAGGAGGATAGTTGGAGTGATCAATTTTTTTTTTATAAATTGTTGGCTAATAATGAACACCCCACATGGGAAAATAAAGGCCTAAAACATCAAATAATTGAGGGAATCAAAGCTAAATGGTTTTGTTAGAATATACATCTAAAAAAGGTAAACTAACCAACCAAGAGACGACAAAAGGAAATTTTTGTTTAGAGAAAAAAATTATTAAACCTATATGCCTCAAAAAGTAGATTCATTATTGCCTTTTTAAATGAATTCACTTTAGTGTAAGATTATATCGTTGAGAATAAAATCTAAGATTTTCGTATTTGTTTTAGTATAGATATCCTTCTAAGTTATTTTATCTACTAATTGGTTCGCAGAAGAATAATCATTGAGTTGGGTAACTAGAATCAAATCATGAATTGAGAAGAAAACCAGATTAAAGAAATGACACATGTCATGAACATGACCCAAGGATTTTTATATTTATGATAATCATCATAATTATTTATTTACTATAGGAAAACATCATTTTGATATTAAATTATTTATTTTAAAATGAAAATTTGTTTATAAATGATTTAAAACAGTTATTTATGTCTCTGGAGTACTATTATTAAAAAACAATTAATTATTCACTCACAAATGTTTTTACTTTTTACTCATATGTGGTCAACAGTTATAAAGTCAAGTAAGTTCAATGTGCTTACAAACCTTGGTTTTCACTTTAGGGTAAATGGGCCTTGACAAGGTTTCATACTTTATAGCCTTGTGAAACCCACATAATTAAAGGATAATATCCTAATTACCACCCTTCATTTATCTCTTTATACTCATAGAAATGACAACGTAACTCTCCTTTTTGATAAGTGAGATTACTCTTTATCCAACAAGATATATCTCAAATACCATAATTTTTTTATCTTTATATTTTTACAGTTTTGAATTCAAATTTTATTTTTAACTTTAAAAAAAAATGAGATCACTCCTTATATTATTTTTTCACGATAAATTATTTTGTTAGTTCTACAATTTTATTAAATTTATAATTAAATTTTTATATTTTTTATTTAATTATTTTATCGATTTTTATAATTTTACTGAATTTTTAATAGGTTTTTTTATTTTTTCTTTTTTATTGAGTCTTTATATCATATCAAATAATTAAAATCAATTTAATAATTAATATGAGAACTAATTTAATATATAAACAAATAATTTAATATGAGAAGTAATATGTCTAACTAAAGAAAAGTTTAAAAATCAATTTAATAATCAAAATTTATTAAAAATTGATTGGAGGTATTAGAGGGAGTTTAATAATTAAGAAGGTTGAGTGTTGAAGGGAAAAGCAAGAGGTAGAAGAGAGGAAAAGAGGAGCGTCTGAAATGAATTGTCCTTTGGTGTGTACCAAAAAGGGTTAGGTATAACGTGTTTTTGGTGAATTTAGCAAAGAATAGTAATGAGTCCTTTGTGGAGTTGCTGTTGGGAAACAAATTAGCCTTTTTTCAAGTTTCCCATATTAAGAAAAAGACACTTTTTGTAGAAAGCGAGTGATCCTCCCTCTCAATCACTCACTCACTCACTCACTAAGATTCACCACACCTTAACAAATGTGCCAAAACAATAAGTTTATAAATATCTTCATCATCATGCCTCCACCACTACACATTCCTCTTTGTTTTTGTGGCCCCTCAATTATATATGAACTTGTGAATGGTTTGGCTTAGACACTATCTCTTCTTTCTCTTTGTACATTTTTTTAATCTTTTTTTTTTTTTGTTGGGAGATAAAATTAGTGTGGGTACCAATTACCAAATCATGAGAGCATTTGCTTCAACTTTTTACCAAAAAGAAAAAAGTTTTTTACATATTTATACAAACTTTATAAAATAACCATTTTTTTCTAAAAAAAATAAGTTTTATATTTTTAAAAAAGGTTAAACAAAATAATTTTTATTATATTTTTTCAATTATAAAAAACAATAAATATGCACCGTATAACATTCTTTCAAGATAAGAGTTACCTCAATAGGTGCACCCACCTTCCATTTCCATTTGATTGGAGGGTGTTGTCCACGTCAAAAGAGTGTTGCTAATTGCCAATTCCATTCATGTTAATGTATTATATATGATATATTAGTAGTAATGAAGTTTGAATCTATAATTTTATGCATATGTAGATTATATAAATCTTTTATTTTGTTAAATATTAAACCATTCAAAGTGACACATATATATTATTTGTGTGTGTGAGAGAGAGAGATGATAAAGAGAATTAATGAATCATCTTAGGAAATTTTAAACAATTTAATTATTATGTTTACTTTTTTACCGCTAGTGGATCCGGATAATAGATCAACAAAGATTGACCATTCATTAATATTTATTTTACTATATTTTGTAATATGAGAATCTGATACATTGGAGCCGATTTGTTATTTTAACATTAATATTGAGAGCGACATACACCAATACTAAATTCAAAAGAACAAAAACTTAAAAGATAAGCATTTTATGTAAGAGTGTTTTGCAGTGTGGTTTAAATTCATTTTCAAAAAAAAAAAAATAATTTGTTTATTTTGACTTGAATCATTGATATTTTTATATCTAATTATTCGATTTAAACTATTGCCGTTTAAATTGATTCAGTTTATTCAAATTTAAAAAAATAAAATTTTAAAATTTTAGTATTAAAAATAAAAATAATTTTAAGTTAGTATTATAAATAAATAAATAAACAAATCTCATCTTATATTCACAAAATATTTACTAAATAATAATAATAATACATAAAAAATAAATAAAATATGTAACAATTAATCCCTAATTTTATGTGAGTGGATTAATTGCTAGTTAAATCCAATTCTCAAGAGGGATTCAATACTACTTTTTAAAGCAATTATTTATCTCTGTTTACAGAACAATATATAATCCCGCTTTTTTTTTCTTGCAAATTAAAGATCTCAAGTTTTTCTCCTTGCAAATATNNNATGTAGAATTCTTTTTTATTATTTATTATAAATTAAAAAAGATACTATCAACTTATTAGTGCATTATTAGTGGTAATGACTAATGAGATTTGACCTATCTAATCAAAATCCTCACTATTAAAAAATATACTATCTCATCCCTGTCTAATGTTTGGTGTCTAGACATACACCAAATAATAAGAACTGCTCACATAACATCACTCTATTTCTTGTTTCTTTGTCTTTGATTTTGTGTTTGTGTAGAAAGAAATCTCTTAGAAAATCTCCTTTCAATATGCGAGCGCAAAAAGCAATTACGCTGGTTCACATAAGTATCTAATTTTAACTAACCATAGCTTAAGAAAATAATTTACAATAATTTGATTAAACATAAATTAAATTGATTATTCACGTACGGATATTCTTATTAATTCTTCTTCTTATCTTCTACAGTACTTATTCTTTCTTTAATTTTCACTTATTCTCTTTCTTTTATTTAACACGTTTATTAATAAACAAAAATAATTAATATTTTCTAAATTTTCTACTATAAGATAAAATCTATATTAACTATAATTGTGATGACTATAAAATTTTGGCAACATTTAAAAAATGTAGCTAAATGTCAGATTACATTATTTTACTATTAGGCAATACTTTTTTAATTTAATCAAACCTTTTATTTTATATTTTTTTAATTAAAAAATATTGCCAAATAATAAAGAAATATGATAACTACTATATTTTTTTAAGTATTGCAAAAATTTTGTAATCACCAGAAAATATATATACCTTACTATAAACCCTAAATACCTTATTTGAAAATAGAGGAAGTACAAAAATTTAGAGATTTTAATGTACAAGTTTTTTTTTTTTACGGTATTTCCTAATCCACCAGGTTAATCACTAATTCATCGCGAATCAAAGTTCTATTAACAGTTTGTCGCTGGCCAATGAGTTACTACATATACAAAACAGAATTCGAACCTTCATCACTTACTCATGCGAACTAATGAGCTAATCACTAAACCAACCAACTTGGTTAATAGATGAGTTTCAGTTGAAAAGGGTTTGCCATATGTAAAAGCAATGCAAGTTGGTTCATATATAAATGTCCAAAGGGGCTGTCACGAGCTGAGAGCTTTATGGGATGCATCACAAACACAGTGGCATAGGTCCCTCCCATTCCAAATCTTGGGTGAAAGTGATACAAAGATTATTGGCACTTTGCCAATTCCAATTTAGATTGGACAATTTTCCCATCAAACTTGCTGCATTATAGGAGAGAGAAACACACTCTCATCAAGATCAATTAGTCAATAATTTTTTCTTTATATATATGGTTCTTCTTTATGGAATCGAATCAATGATTTGATATATGAACCCAAAAGGGAATGAAATAAAAAATAATTTATGATTGCTTTTGCATGAGAAAAATCAACGGTTGTTATTTGTCATTTTAAGGAAACTTATCACTAATAATTCTTTGAACAATTATATTATGCGTACATTACTCAAAATCAACCACTTCTATATAATATATATTAAAATATAAAATATATATTAAAAATAAATTAAATAATATATATNAGTAAGAGATCGTAATTTAATCTTTAATTAATTGAAATAATTTTAATATATAATTTTCTAAAAAATAATTCGATATAGTGATGATAAGAAAATTACATCTTTACAAAAATAAACTAAAAATGATTAGGATTGAGTAATATGTTCTAGATCTTTAAATCTGATCTCACTAATTATTGCGAGATTATCTTAGTCAAGATAAGACCTAAGTGAATTTTTTTTCATATAGTATCCTCTATTTTTATAAGTTAAGGATTAATTTGTCTTAAATTTATGCTCCATTTAAAAATTTATTGTTAGTCAATAGATTACTGCATATATAAAACAAGATTTGAAATTCGACATTTTTTAAATGGTCGAATGAGTTAATTACTCGACCAACTCAAATTAGTTAGGGCCTAATTAAGTGATTTAATCTTACCATATATATCTATGTAGATATCTTAAAGATAAAGAACATATAATTATAATTTTAACTCCTCAATTTGATAATTACCTTTTTATGTGAATTCTTCAAAAAATTCATAAGTGAATTTACTAAATTCAAATTGATAGGAAGACACATGAATTGTCATACTTCTAATAGGATGCTAACTTTTACTTTTTTTTTCTCTTGTAAATCATATGTATTTCTTAGTATAGTCCCTCCTTGATTTCTTTTTTAGATTTTGGAATTTTTTGTAAAATTAAATTTATATGTACTTAGTATTTTTTTTCTCTTGATTTTTTTGTCCTTCATTCTTTATTATAAAATTGACTTTATACCTAATATTTGTCTCGTACAACAACATATTAGTCTTTATTATGTTGAATTGAAAGAAACCATACAAAAAAAAAGTATATACTATATGATAAGAGTCTGATAAACTACTAGGCTTAGCTTTGAGCTTAACTCCTATATATACTCTCTTCATCAAAGCAAAAGATTAAAAAAAAAGAAAAAAAGTTGCATACATGGAAAAAGGAGAAAAAGAAAATGGAACAAATAATAATTGAAGTCATCTGTCAAATCCAAAGAAGCTTCAGTAATAGTATTGGCTTGCATGTCTACTAGTTTCCAAATGTCAAGTTTTTTTCATTTTTTATATAATAAGTTTTAGAAAGAAACATTTTAAAATATTTATTATTATTCTTTGCTAAAGTTTCAAAAGTTTTAATTATCAAGAAACAAGCATATATTTTTAAAATTTTTAATATATATAATACATTAACTTTAACATATGTTAAGTTATTCAATAAAAAAAAAAGATTGTATATAACTAATCTAAAAAGTGAAAGGCAATCTATGTGTTCGTTGCGGTTAGCTTGCTATTTCAGTAATTCAACCAACACTTCTTGCAAGTCATAACAACCAATGCCACTTTTTAGTATATGATTGGAACAGACATTCTGAATTTAGAAAAGGCATTCATATTGGTGAAAAAGATTATGCAGGACTATCTAATTTTGATTGATTAAAAGGTGGAGTTGATTTTACACGAATATATAACCTCATATTCATGAACCTATAACCAAATGAAAAAGAGCAGAGCAGATACCCACCTAAATTATTTTCCCCCAAAACTTAAGATGTCACTTGTTGCCCTATGATTGGCAATTTGAATAAAATAGTACGTACAATAAAAAATTATAATTAATATAAAAAATTAATTTTTAATTAATTAATATTAGTTAATTTTTATTGTACATATTATTAATTAATTAAACATTATTTTTTATATTAATTATAATTTTTATTCTCAAATATTTTTTAATTCTCAGTTTTTTAGATACTTTCAGATTAATATTTAGAGTGATCGAATTTATCCCTTAATTTTTTTTATTATAAGATAGATTGGTCTCCAAAAAATACAGTTATTTGTCAATTAAATTTTTAATTTTGTTTGTCAAATTTAGGAATACGTCTGTTGTTGAATCATATGTTTAGATAATTTATAAATTTTGCTATGTTGTCTCAAGTTTGGTTTAGGTTGGAGAAAAATGTAAATATTTTATCTAAGTAGAATCAGAAAAAGACCCACAAGTGTTGAGATTAAGAATGAAGATAAAAAATTTGAAGAACAAATTAACAAAGGTTGAATGGAAGTATACAATTGTAATGGGACTTGCTCTAGTTGGATGGACAGTTGCACTAATTTTGGTTTGTAACAACAATGACAAAATTTGAAAGGTTTTTATTGCAATGATGCTGCTGCATAGGTTTCAGGGTAGAAATAGTTATAAGAGAATTGATGTGTGTTGAGTATTTTGGCTAAATAATTGTAGTTGATATTGAATTCATTATAGTTTTGTTGAATTGAATGAAATTGGAAGTTGAATGAAATGATTGATGTTGTTATTGTATTTTGCCTTCTACTTAAATGATGTAAGTTATCAGCATGACAACTATTATAACTCTAATATGAAACTTGGCTATTAACCAGATCATTGTCATTAGCTACAACCACAAAAGTCTAACATAATCTTTCTAACAAAATAACTAAAGCAAAGCCTGTCACAATCTTTCTAACAAAAGTCTAACACAATCCAATTACATACCAAAGAAGAAGTATAGAGAATCAATGGAGTATCTGTACAATATGTATAATGGGGTATAGGAATGTTCGATTCAGTAGGATATCAGATGTTTATTATCTTGGGTACCTGGATGGTTATTATGGATAGTATAAGTGTATTGTGTTTGAGAAATTAGTAATATTTTATCTTGGATGTTTATTTTTTAATTCATATTGGGTCAAATAAATAGCCATATTGTACACATTATACAAATACTCCATTGACTCTCTAGTGGAATTCCATACCAAAATATAGTCTTTAACTACAAACACTAACTAGCAAAAACAAAATTTTCTAAAATCAGAATGCCTTTTATCGCCACCATGGCACCATGGTTACATCTTTTTCCATACTTTGGGTGGTGTCCTTGCCATAAACTTGAATTGGGAAATGGTTACTATTTTGGTTGGGCTTGACGTTTGTTTGTTTTCTATCCAGAAGCATTGTTAGAAGGGATCACTTTAGTCCTCTTTGAAGTAGCTTGTGATTGTTGAGTACTCACAGTATTGGTAGATGTTTTTCACTTTGGCCTCGACAATGTGGCACTCTTTGAAGCTACTTGTGATTGTTGAGAAGCCTGAGTAGAGATAGTACTGGAGATGCCTCTTGAAGATCTCTTTGATATAGATCCAGCAACTTTGTTTGCCTACCAACCAGCCACAAATACAACAATATAAGACTATGCTACCAACCAGAATAACAATAATATACGACTATGTTATAAGCTAGAATAACAACAATATAAGACTATGATACTAGCCACAAATACAATAGTATAACACTACACTACAAATTAAAGTGAAATAAAAAGATAGATAAACATGTATAGGTTTTACAGTAGCACTTGCAGCAACTTTGCGCTTCTTTGAACAGGTTCTTTTATTGTGACCTGTGGCAAAACAATATCTGCACTTCTGATTCTGGCCTTTTTTAGAAACCCCTCCTCTTGTTTGGTGCTCATTAGCAATTTTATTTCTTTTCGACTTAGGCCTTCCAATTGGTTTTCTATAAACCGGTGGCAACACATCATCAAATGGTGTCTTAGTCCACAACTTGGGTCCATTCACAGGATAAACAACATGTTGGTAACACTCAATATATTTAGCTTTCTGTAACAATCTGCAACAAAATTGTCCATGTTGAAGCACATCTTCCTAATGCAAGTCATTGCATATGCACATGGAATGCCAAAAAGCTAAAACTTTCCACATGAACACTCAAGGAATTTCAAATCAACCACATACTTCTCCTTCTTTCCATAAATACTAGTCACTTCATATTTGTCTCAACCAGTATATGTACTCACCTACTTACCACTTGCATCAGCTTGTTTTTCAACATTTATTTTGATACGGGGCAACACCTCCCTTGGATATGCAATTATTTGTCCATGTTATCAGCCCAACACTTCATTATATATACCCTGATGTCCTCAAACATGCTCACTATAGGCTTTTCCCTAACTTTCACAATCACAAAATTAAATACCTCACACATATTATTCACTAAGGTGTCACACTTAGGCCAAGTAGCAAACCTAAACTGACACAAATATCTTGTTGGTATTTCTATAAAATGCTTGTATGCTAGCATTAACCTTTTGGATGTCAGTCATCTTACTCTCCCATTCTTGAATATAAGTAGCTTTTGTAGCATTTCACATCATAAATTTCAGTTGAAGCCCTGAGAATTTCTTTTTGAAATTATAGTAAAGATGCCTTACACAAAATTGATAGTCCACTCTAGGAATAAGCTCATCAAAAGTTGGAACCAAACCCTGCCGAAATGACATAATGAGACAGCAATGAAGTAAAATTCTCAAACAACATTTAACTAAAAAAAATATTTGCTATTAATAGCAGACGAGTAAGATAGTGAATAGAAATGTATCTTCTGTTGGTCAGACATGAAAGTGTAGTTCATATTTTATCAATACCAAAGTCATCATCGAGAAGGGTAAAGAACCAAGTCCAAGAGTCCTTAGTCTCTACTTCAATCAGTGCATAAGCTATTGGCAAAATCTGATCATGGGGTCCCAACCAATTGTCGTGAAAAGTTGCCCTCCATATGATGTCTTAATGAAGCACCCATCTAGACAAATAATTGGTCTATACACTATAAAACTCTTTTTGCATGACTCCAGACACACATAAAGTCTTTGAAATTTAGGTCTTAGGTCCACATTTTGGTCTCTTAAAAACAAATTCAAGTGGTTTCTCCACTTGCAATTTCACTATAGAACCTGTATTAGATCTCATTAACTCATGACAATAATCATAGAGTCTTTTATATTGCTCTATATAGATTCCTTGCAACTCATCAAGGGCAAACTATTTAATCCTGACAGCTTTGGACTTAGTTAACTCCACATTCCACTTGTTGTATGCTTTCTTCATCAGTTTGGTTAGCTTTATCTTCGGATTCTCAGCAATCTTCTTCAGAAACACTCTGCTCAACCATTTTGCATGCATAATTCCAATCTTCAACTCTTTTGAGCAACTATGCTTGTTGTGGTAGCTGGTTAACTGTCATGTTTGCTCATTCTTCATCTTTCTACAATAAGCAAACTATTTGCAACCCTCCACACAATTAACATTCACTCTCCCGAAGATCAACTTTAGAGAACTTCAAACCCCTCCCAGTGTGCACAGCATAGGCAGTAGCACAATCTTCAAACTCCTTTATGCCGACATAAAGAGTTCCAACCTCCCACTTATAGTCATTCATGTTCTTCAATTGCTTGTGCAATGGATACTTCTTACCAATATTGTCATCCTCATCATCACTGATAGGCACATCAAGAAAATCTTTAGATTCATACCCTTTATCCTCATCACCTAAATCTCCAACAATTTTCTCTTTGCCCTTATCACCCCGAATAAAGTGTTATGTTGCATTAGTTTGGTTTGAGTTGGTGTATTGTCAAGTCCATTCCCTCCGTTGATGTGGACATCTATTAACCCTTCAACCCCTTTATTGTCATCATCACTATCACTAAAGACAACTTCAGTAGCACTTTTATCTGTAGCATATCCTTCTCTAGAATTACAACCCCATGAATCCTCACTTCCATCCTCATTACTCTTGAGTTCATAGTCCTGATCCTCACTGCCATCACCACTCTCTTCTTTCCTATCTTCATTGCCATTGCTACACTCTTATTTGCCATCCTCATTGCCATCTGGTCCATCAGTCTTAGTTTCAATGTATTCATTAACTTTTTGGTCAACATTTCTCTTGACTTGTCCACTTTTATGGCCCCATATGTCACAATTATTGTTCTAGGCCCATCAAATCCACCATTCTCTACTTCCATTGTAGTTTCAGCCTTGTCTAACACTTGGACATCATCTACCTCTTCATGGACATTACTAATTTTGTGAACCACATTAAGTTCAATTGTATCCTCCTTGACCTTAATATTGGCTATATTCATTGCATTTTTGTCACATCACAACATTCTTAAGCCTTTTTCTGTGCTTTTCTTTTCTAATTTGTACCACATTGCTGCAATATCTTTCTTTAAATAGCCTTGTTTGTTCATTAGTTCATAAACCTCTATCAGGCTCTCCTCATCTTCATTGCAGTAGCCTATAATAATTGACTCCCCACCCAAATACTTTAGAGGCCCTCCTTCAAGACCAAATCTTCTTTGGTGGTAAACTTTGACACTAAAATAATAACTCATTTTATAACCACAGACCTTGTTACATTAGGTGTACATTATCAGACAACATGAACAAATTTATTTCAACAACAATATATCACAAAATATTCCTAAACCCCTACATCAGTAATCAAAGATCAAGTAAAAAAAAAAGCAAAGATCAAGTAAACAAAAATAGAAATTTCATGTCCTAACTAATGCAAGTAGATTGGATTTTTTCCTAAATCTCAAAAATCAAAACACCGTATAATGCAAACAATCTCATACACAACCATCATTCTTGCATGCACTATTGCATAGATAACAAAACAAAAAAGACATATTTTCTTCATACATACCTTCGTTCGTAAAACAAAATCAACGTGAATAGAGTGAAACCCTATGATAACTTCCCACACAACCAACAATGATCACGAACTACCTTTAATATGCAACCACTTCATTGCGATCAAACGCAAGGAAGGGTAAAAAGGGTTAAGTTAGGACTAGTGGAATAAGAAGTATTATATTGTCGGACTCTAATATTTGGTATAGAGAAAATTATAATGGGGTGCAAAGATGTGGATGTGTACATGTAAACGTTTGAGTTCACTAACATAAGCTCCACATGTTTAATGTTGTTACTGAGACGTTAGCCAAATTGACAGTAGGATAATATTACTATGATTAAGAAATATTAAAGATATAAATAAGACGTTTCAAATGTTAAAGATAATTTTGAGACTTATTCAAATATTGGGACAAAAATAATACTTTATTTTTTATATTTTAATATATATTTATATTAGTAGTTGATTTATTGTAAATTTAGCATAGTTGAAGATATAAATTACTTGCCTATATTGCTAGTTGCCACATGCTTGAGTTGCTTACTTGTTTGGCTTCGTTGATGCATACTAGGGGTGGCAACATGTACTCTACCTGTGGGTACCCAACCCGACTTCACCCGGTTGGGTAGGGTTGCCAACCCGATTCGCAGCGGGTAGGATAGGGTGTGGGTCGGGTTCTTGTGCGGGTCGGATAGGGTGTGGGTTAAATCTCAATCCTACCCGACCAACCCACACTCTATATATGTATATGCTATATATTTATATAAAAATATGTTTTAAGTGGATATTGAACCAAAACCTCTCACTAAATATAAAAGATTCTTAGTCATTAAAAGAAGATCATTAATTGATAATTTAATATTTTTTTAACATAAAAATTAATTTTATTTTAAATTATTATCAAGTTATATAATAATATTGTATCTTTTTTGTAACCTGCGAATAAAGTCGGGTACCCACGAGTTGAGAATAGGTAGAGTAGAATTGAGTTTATATAAAAATCTCAACCTACAAGTAAAATTAAAGTTGACTCCAAACTCTACTCTACTCTATCTATTGCCATCCCTAGTGCATACACATTCGTAACAACCCTGACGTTAGTAAGAGTAATTGGATAAAAAATTATTTTCCATGAATACATAGTATAATAATATATATTAATATTTGTAATAATGTTTGAAGTGACAAGATGCTGATGGTGCTCCCGTAGACCCGTGACCACAAAAGGGTCCCTATGGACCCATCAATTATTCATTAGGTGGGGTTATTATTTCGAAAATGACTAACTTACAGGTACAATTTGCTAAAATACAATAATACTTTATTTAACATAACACGAGACATATAATGAATTTATATTGTATTAATCCTCGCTCCTCAGTCCCTGCATGCCTTAACACGATATATATAGTTTTCAATTGAAATTGTTTCTCCATTTCTATATATTATTTAATTTATTTTAAATATATATTTTATATTTTAATATACATTTTATATAAATAACTAATTTAATAGTTAATGTTCTGTGTAAACGCTCTCAAAACCACAATAATTTTTTTAGATAAAAAATAATAATCGTAATCATGGGTTAGAAATTTTACAGAAGATATTATTCTATTTTTCTTATTTAAAACTTAAATCCAATAAATTAGTTAAGTATGTGAAAAATTTAAAATTAATTTGATACAAGGTGATCCAATTGTGGCAACATATAAATTGAAGAAATTTGAAGAAAATTTATTTGTCAAAACTGTTCAAAATTTAATCAAATAGTTAAGGAATTTGAACATTTATGATGACTTTAGTTGTAAAATCAAGAAGTTTAAATTTAGGGTAAAAAACCGTAATAAGCCAACTGGCTAAAAAAATTACGTAAATACGCCAAAGCAAAAATCGTTTCAGCAATAAGCCAGATCGCATTTTTATATAATTCGAACCAAGTTGGTTCGAACTCTATTTGTTAGTAAATCGAACCAGGTGAGTTCGAATTAGGTTTTGTTGGTTGGTAATAAATCGAACCAGCTTGGTTCGAATTAAGAATGAACGTAATTCGAACCAAGCTGGTTCGAATTATAGAGAGAGACGGTTTCCGTGTAATTCGAACCGCGCTGGTTCGAATTACACAAATCCTAGTTCGAACCAGACCGGTTCGAATTAGTCTGAGACTGAGTTGTATATATATGGTTCCAAACGTGAATTAGTCTCATTAGAGGGAGTAGGATGGCTAGTGAGGAGAGTTTTGTGGTTTTGGTGCACCACAGAGGATCTGTTAATAGAAAAACTCGTTCCGGAGTAAAGTTCACAGATAAGAATCCTCTATGTATTGTCATAACATCTACGACGAGTTATGATGACCTTGTTAGCGTTGTACTAATGAAGCTCGGTCTGGAGGGTGCGAAGCGGGTAAAGAAGTTTTTTATCGCATTCCAGTCATGGTGCTACAGAATACGGTGAAGTATGATTGCTTCACGATTAATAATGATGTGGACTTGCAAGTAATGTTTCTTTGTCGGCGGCAGTTTCCGGAGGTGAGGACACCGGAGTTGTTGGCACGGCTGGTTGATGTTGTATCCAGCTCTGGCGGTTCGAACAGGAATACGAACACTGTAGCGAATCCAACAGGTTCTAGTTCCCGGCCTGCCGTTGCTTCCTCGTCCGTCCCTGTGTACGAACCAGTGGTCCAACATGTCGCCTCCCCATCTTTCGCTGTTGACCTCAATGGCACCGAAGGCGACGAGGTAGTGGAAAGGGAAAATTTGCCGAACGCTTTAGTGGGAGTTGCACCTGTTGGCGTAGGAGACGGCTAATTTTGCCCTAACCTTCAAGGGCAAAGACGCTAGGAGGCTACTAGTGAACGCGGCGTATGCGAAGACTGAGGTTGAATTTGATTACTGGTTTGATATCCTGCGATCTGAAGATCCGGCGATGTGTGAGTGGGCGAACCGGATTGATTACTCGTTGTGGACTCAGCACCGTGATGAGGGGCGGAGATTCGGTCACATGATTAGGGCACGCTGTTGGATTCGGAGCTAGAGATGCGGAAGGGACTGGTGGTCTGACAGAGTTCCAGGTTGGTCAGCAATTCCAGGATAAAGATGAGGCCCTTTTAAGTGTGAAGACTTACAGCATCCGGCGAGGGGTACAGTACAAGGTGGTGGAGTCCGATCACCGCCGGTATGTGGGCAAGTGTTCCGAGTTTGGGAATGGGTGCACATGGTTGATTCGACTGAGTCTCCGGAAGCGCAAGGGCATTTGGGAGGTCAAACGGTACAATGGACCTCACACTTGCCTGGCCACATCCATCTCGAGTGACCACAGGAGTTTGGATTATCATATGATTTCGGCGTTCATTATGCCAATGGTTAGGGCCGATGCATCCGTGAGCATCAAGGTGCTCCTGAACGCCACGGCAGCGCACTTTGGTTTTAGGCCGACTTACCGGAGGGTTTGGATGGCGAAGCAGAAATCTATTGCCATCATATACGGTGACTGGGATGGGTCCTACAAGGACCTGCCTAGGTGGGTGTTGGGTGTGCAGCTGACGATGCCTGGTAGTGTTGTCGTCCTTAAGACGACCCCGGTTCGAGTTGGAGGACAAGTGGACGAGTCTCAAGCGTACTTTCACAGGATTTTCTGGACTTTCTCGCCGTGCATCGAGGCATTCCGTCATTGCAAGCCGCTAGTGAGCATTGACGGCACACATCTGTATGGGAAGTATGGGGGAACGTTGCTCATCGCGATTGCACAGGACGGGAACTCGAACATTCTACCTGTCGCATTCGCACTAGTAGAGGGTGAGAATGCGGAATCCTGGACATTCTTTCTCTCGCACCTTCGACAGCACGTGACCCCGCAGCCCGGTCTGCTGGTTATATCGGACAGGCACAACGGCATCAAGGCTGCGCTTGAGGCCCCTGACGGCGGTTGGCTACCGCCATCTGCGTACCGTGCATTCTGCATACGACACGTAGCGGCTAATTTTGCCCTAACCTTCAAGGGCAAAGACGCTAGGAGGCTCCTAGTGAACGCGGCGTATGCGAAGACCGAGGTTGAATTTGATTACTGGTTTGATATCCTGCGATCTGAAGATCCGGCGATGTGTGAGTGGGCGAACCGGATTGATTACTCGTTGTGGACTCAGCATCGTGATGAGGGGCGGAGATTCGGTCACATGACGACGAACATCTCCGAGTGTGTGAACTCTATCCTGAAGGGGGTCAGAAATCTCCCTGTAGCATCCCTGGTGAAGGCAACATATTGTAGGCTTGCGGAACTGTTTGTTCGCAAGGGGAGAGAGGCTGAGGCCCAGATGGGAACAGGACAACAATTCAGTCAACATTTGGTGAAGTGTATTGAGGCCAACATGAAGACGGCCAGGTGCTTCACGGTGACGCTGTATGACCGGGATAACTCCGAGTTCACTATAGCAGAGACCACTCCGACTGGTTTTTTCTCCTTGGGTACTTACAGAGTATCCCTTGCCTCTCGGACATGTGACTGCGGGTACTTCCAGGCTCTTCATTTCCCGTGTCAGCACGCACTTGCATGCTGTGCATACTCACGGGTCACCTGGACCTCTTACGTTCACAGCGTCTATCAGATTAGCTCGGTGTTCAATGTGTATCGGATGGGATTCACACCTCCGATCCCGGAGGGCTTCTGGCCACCTTACGACGGGCCCACGGTGATTCCAGACCCTGACAAGAGGCGTGCCAGAGAGGGTCGTCCTAGATCCACTAGGATACGGACGAATATGGACGAGGCGGATCCGAATCGGCCAAAGAGGTGCGGCCTATGTCGCCAACCCGGGCACACACGACGTAGTTGCCCACAGGTTGGAGGCTCGTCTCAGACAGGACACCATTAGTATGCATGTTGTTAGTGTTAGCATTATCTACATTAGTGCGCATCTTGCTAGTCTTAGTGTTATTTAGATTATTTCCCATGTTGTTAGTGTCAGTATTATTTACATTAGTGCACATGACTTTTAGTTTGATTGTTGCGAGTAGTAATAAATATGGATTCTTTAATTATGTATTTTTTTCTTTAAAGTTCAATCATGTATGATAGTGGTTTGTACTTTTTTTGTTATGTTATAGTCTGTTTACCTATGTTTTTTTTTTAATTTGTGTTCTGGGACATTCATTTTGTATGATCAATGAATCTTGAAACAGTTTAGTGTTTATTTTTTCTTATTAGATTGTGTCCGGGTTGGCGATATAGGCCGCATCTCTTTGGCCGATTCGGATCTGCCTCGTCCATAGATACACAGCTCAGTCAGTCTCACACTAATTCGAACCGGCCTGGTTCGAACTATGGTTGCTGTAATTCGAACCAGCCCGGTTCGAATTACAAGGAAACCTTCTCTCTCTATAATTCGAACCACCATGGTTCGAATTACCTTCATTCTTAATTCGAACCAGGCTGGTTCGATTTATTACCATCAAAAAACCCTAATTCGAACTCACCTGGTTCGATTTACTAACAAATAGAGTTCGAACCAACTTGGTTCGAATTATATAAAAATGCGATCTGGCTTATTGCTGAAACGATTTTTGCTTTGGCGTATTTACGTAATTTTTTTAGCCAGTTGGCTTATTATGGTTTTTTACCCTTAAATTTATATATGTGCTCACATATATGTATGATTTGGTTGTATTTATACTAAAAAATTTATTGTAAATGCAACTTTTGTGTTCACATAGATATCTGGTGACTAATTTATTTATAATAGTCTCAATTATATGAATTATTTAGCTACGATTAAATATTATATTTCACAATAGAAATCGTAGTTTAATTTGTGTAGATCAATTATTTACATGTGCTACAGAATGATGTTGTAAATAATTTGTGTTGTTGATGGTTATGTTGAAGATGATATAAAAATTATTTTATTTTTTATAATTTTTGTCTTTGTCATTGTTCTACTTGAGTGTTGAATTCTTTTTTTAAAAAAAAAATTAGTTGTCTATATAAAGGCTGTATTTGGTGCTTTATAAAAGTACCACTACTCTACAATGTAGTTAATTAAGTTTTAGAATTATATTTTGTATATTTTATGTTTTGTACAAGGTCTATTTGTTAGTCTCTTTTTGTCAGCAAAAGAGATGTTATTCATCTCTTCATTATTTCATTAGAGATTTTAGTTTAGGTGAAATTGTCACCTATTTTGTAAAGATAGATGTCAAAGTCAAATCTATATTACATTATAAAAAATTAAAATAGTTGAATATTGCTAGATTTATTGGTAAAATTATTAAAAAATTTGTCAGTAAACTATTTATCGTCAAATTTAATGACAGACTAAATAAAAAATTTTTAATTGACAATACTCTGAAGGTTGTTAATTGTTATTGTCAAAAATTTTAGCGTTATAAATTCGATTTTTGGACATTTATTACTGTCAGAGTTAGTATTAATTCAAATATAAATAAAAAATATAAGAAAAAAGATATTGGTTAACAAATATTTTTTTATAAAATATTTTTGTAGGAATATACTTTTGTTCTTTTTGTTACTACCCTAAAAAATTATAGGTTCATTTAAAAATTTTGTAAAAATAAAATAAAATAAATAATATATCTCCCGTAAAATTACCTTATATAAAAATATAGAATATTTAGTTAGATTTTTTCAATTTTATTAATTTAAAAATAATATAAATGATAAAAATTGAAAATATTACACGTGTAGTATAAATTATTTTATAAATCAAGTCTAACTAAGCTAAATAATAAAATTTAGGTGAATAGATGAATCAGATAAATTAGAATAATTTTTGTTAATATTATACTAATTTGATTAGATTTAATTAATAAAAAAATTGTTAACATAGCATTACTCATAAAAACTATTGAGTATATATAAGAAGAGTTTAATTTTAATGTCTACAGTCTTTTAATTATATTCTTTTTTGGATGATTATTATTATTCACACTATTAATATTAAAAGTAATTATTTTTTGTTATGTTGTTATTACTTTATATTATATTAAAATTAAATTTATATAAAAAATGGATAAATTATATTGATTACAGTCTTTTCAAAATTCGGTATGACATTACCTTTTGTGCTTTAATGAAACTACATTGATTCCCCCCTAATTATATAGACTTCCTTAATAATCTGGGAGAACCTTCTTATGTTTCTTTTGAGTTGACTTTTCTTTTTCTGAAAAAGGTAAATCATAATTGGTTAACTCGAAGCTAGCTAGTTTAATTTACATAGATTAGTAGTTTCATTCGGTTGACTAGAGAAAATGTCTATACTCAATTCAAAGGGTTCCATGCAAAAGTAGTTTGCCTTGGTTTCCATCATTCCCAAAACCCTATTTGCATTGTGAACAACCTTACAAGACTTTCTCTCCGTTGTTAAGTTTTTTTTTTTTTTTCTCTCAAATAACAAGACCATCATCTTTAATAAACCAAGATCTTGAAAAATAAAATCCTAAGGTTGTGAAAAATAAAATCTTGAACAAATGAATAAATTCTGAAAAGTTATTTTGAATTTTTGAAACAAAACATTTTTTTGTTAAAAAGTATTTTAAATTTTTGCAACAAAAAAATGTTATAAAATATTTTAAACTTTTGAAACAACAACTCTTTGTTATAAAACAATTTAAACTTTTATAATAAAACAACTTTTTGTTACAAACAATTTTGAACTCTCGCAACAGAACAATTTTCCATTACAAAAAAAGTACATTTTGTAAAAAACAAAGTAATTTTTGTTACAAAATGATTGAAAATTTTTGCAACAAATTATCTTATTATTAAAAAAATAATTTGTAATAATAATTTTAAATTTTAATAAATATAGTGTTTGTTATGGTTCTCACAACATTGCCTTAGTTTCTAATAACCAGGGTCTAATATCATGTTAGAATTAAAAAAAAAAAGACTGAAAAGGGAAATTGTATATTTGTTGTATAAAATATGGTATTATGTAAATGGTATTTATAGGTATATAAAATAAATTGAAATAATAAAAACGTAACATTCTGTAATTAACTATCATAATATATAATAAATATATAATTATGTTAAATAATTTTAATGAATATTTGTTTGATTTTATAGGGAAAATGACTTACATAAATTAATGATATGAAAATATTACTTATATCACTCAAAGTAAAAAATGATATGTAAATCTTTCGATGCAAAGACAGTTTTTACTAAAAAATTTTAGATACACGTAAATCGAATTAAACAATTTTGATTTAAGCATTTTTTTAGTAAATTGAATTAGGCCATATAAATTTATTACGTAATGCAGTCTATTTCACCAACCTATAATAATTTGAGTTAGGCTAATTCAAATTAATCAATAGTTTGGTGTCCATGATAATTCGAATTGGGTAGTCCCTAATTTGATTTATATAAGAGAGGGATTTATATAAATCTAGCTCACCTGTTTCAATTTACATGGAAGGGGCTTTATATAATTTGAATTCACTTCATTCAAATTATATTTCACCACCCATACCCCATCAAATCCAGAAAAAGCGACACAGCCCATCAACATGGAAGACGACCCAAATTGAATCTACTACTTAGATGGAGTCGCACATATCACTGGTAGCGTGTATGACGAGGTTAGTAAAATAAAATATTTATTTAAATTTTATTTTATTTTCTGTAAGAATTAAACTATTTGATAGTTTTATTTAAATCAGTTAGATCTTATTTATTAATATGATTAAAATATGTAAACTTCAAGTAGTAGTTAGAGGTTTGATTAGGGGTTGTAATGTGTTAGAAACCATTTATTGATATTAAACTGTTTAGCACATGAATATTGTAATTGATCTATCGAATTTGTAAATCTCGAACAGGGATAATAGTATTGATAGAACGATGGTAGTGTGTTAGGATATATAAATAAAAAATGCATGCTGGATAAGGGTATTTTTGTAGAGTTTTAGATAACTTATTTTTTGTAGAGTTTTGATTGTAAGAGTATTTTTTTTAATGTGATGTAACCCCACTGCTACATCTCGAGTATGAGGAGGCAGCATGGTATGCCGTTAAATGATAGGATCATGCCATACGTCCAGATGGCTAGCTTGACCCATCTCGCGAGGCTCAATGATAACTGGTTTAAGTTGGATGAGTCGTTAGTCAGTACATTTGTGGAGAGATGGCGTCCGGAGATTCGTACCTTTCATATGTCACTCAGTGAGTGCACGATTACGTTACAGGATGTAGCCTACCAGTTAGGGATCCCGATCGACGGTCACTATGTCAGTAGATGTTTGACGGACTTCGAGAGATACATTGAAGGAGGCCGGCTGGCGTGGACTTGGTTTCAAGAGTTGTTGGGTGTGATGCCACCACCGAATTGCATCGACAAGTTTACTGTGAAGTGCGGGGGTACTGCGGTGTTCCTAAACTACCTGCTATATCACCCCCAACTGGAGTATTCCTTTCATCCTCATCATCGCTATCGTCGGCAATCGTAGCGGGCTCCACATCATCATCATCCTCATCCTGAAATACATCTTCCACACCATTCAGTGCTCCATCCTGTCGTGATTCTGGGACCACATCATCAATGCCAGCCACCACAAACGCAGCATCAACTACCGGTACAATATCAACCTGTTCTTTGTCATGAGTGCGGTTTAGATCAGCAGCGAAGGACGGAGAGGCCACCAAAACTGTCTCAGGCTCAATCACAGACAGAGATGAAGAGGCACCAATAGGCCTCGAACTTGACCCGGCAGCCGTGATTGAAGGCAGAGGATTTCGGTTAGAACATCCTGAACTAGAGACCACATCCACAAGTTTGGCCAATAGCTCAGGAGTCCTCACCTCCAGGAATCGCCGACGATAGTGGAACAGAACTTCTAAATATTCATCGCTGCATATGACGAATGAATCATACTTCACATCATCCTGCAAAACGATATCGAAACTCTGTAGAATAATTTCTCCACCCGTTTCTCGCCTTGCAGCCCCAGTTTTTGGATTATAGTATCCTTAAACTCGATGAAACTCGTTGAAGGTCTCATGAAAACACTAAGTGAATCCTTATTCCTAAACTTAATTCCGGAACACATTTTTTTCTTAATCGACCCTTTATAGTGTACCAAAACCAAGAAGCTCTCATCACTAGCTATTGTGGGACTCATTATGATAGAGAATTCATATTCCACAGCTATTTATACACATTTGTTCCCTACTAAATCGAATTACCCAACCTCCATTTACATATGTTGCTAAAACTATAGTAAATTTGCCTACCGTAATATGATTTATGCATGTTGATCTCCAACAATGTAAATCAAATTAAGCTAGTTCAATTTACTTGGAAACATACCAATCATGCATAAATCTGATCACCCTGGTTTGATTTACTTAGGAATGCCTAAATCGAATTTGCTTAATTCGATTTATGCATATCTAGATTTGCCTTAGTAAATCTATGTAGCCTAATTCGAATTACTATTAAAAATTGTAATTCGAATTACCCTGATTCAATTTATATAGAAATAGCCTTTGGAAGATGCACGTACTATTTTTTGCTTTTGGTGATATATGTAATATTTCCATGCCTTTGGTTTATCTAAGTAATTTGTCCGAGTACTAGGATAATAAACATCTCAGATTTTGGGGTTCACCAAGGATCGAATTCTTGATCTTTCGAATTTAGAACTCTAATACCATATCATGATACCACTTATCCCAAAAACTTCAGCCAATGAGAAATGGTAATACTAATGGTTATATCTCTAATATTCTCTAAATTTTTATTGTACACATTGTACAAATATTCCATTGGATCCCTATACTTTCTCAAAAGATAACTCAACTAATCAAATTGGTTTTCTCTACCTATAGTTAGAATCCAATTTTTGCCTGTATATGGAAAACACGTAGTGGAAATAATCTAGGTTAAAAAAATGCAGTGTTTATCTGTTTTGGCCATGGCAATAGGCTGCCCCTTAGGCATGAGTAGTGAACCTTTCTCTTGCAATTTCTGTTGTCAAGACACATCAGCCACAAAAAGTAAGGTATGTATAAGATTGGGCACCTTCATGACCCACCACCACCACTAATAATCGCCTTTCCAACCTCTAAACATTCTTTCCCCTAGAAAGCTTTTCATATTCGAACGCTTCAATAATGTGGTCAAAACTCAAAAGTAGTGAAGAAAAATAGTCAAATACCTTGGACTTTAAATTTTTAAATTTTTATATATATTAAAAAAATAGCTAGCTAGGTTAATTTCAACGTTAAGCTTTTGGCGACTTCTTAAGCCCCTTTCGTCATCTTTTTTTTTCTAAGATTAATAAAAGAATATAGATAATTTAAAGATAACTTATTTGATAAATACGAAAACTATATAAAAAATATAAAAGACCTGTATTTTCTAATACTAAATTATTAAGAATGAATTTTTTTAATGATCTAAATTATATGTTATATGCTGATGTAAATTTTTACAAAACATCAATGATATTTTATCTTTTATAATTAAAAAATATATCAATTATTACCATAATAATATAAAACATAAAAATAATCAAATATTTGTATTTCACGTTAAAATCACCCGTATAGAAAAAAATTAGCCTCAATATGACATGAAATGATACGAAGAGGAGGAAAAAGAGAACTTCACCTTTAATAATAGAGAACAACAACAAAGGCTATATTTTGTGTTCGAAAAGGCTATTATACCCTATAACGAATCATAATTAATAAGTGAACGAACTGGTCATGAAAAAGCATTTATAGGCGAAAAATAGGTATTATATAATTTCTATTTTAATAATGTCATTTTTTTTATAAATTTATACAAATATGCAATATTAAAAATTATGTACAAAATATGTTATAAAAATTAAGAGTGACCATATCATTATTTTAATAAAAACTTATTAAGGATTTTATAAACCCTAAGCTAAGAGATGTCACATTTAATAATTTTTTGGTCTTTATTTAAGAACCTTAATATAATATCATTTACTTCAAAATAAATTATGATGACCACAACCAATAAGTTTAAAATGGTTAATATGATGTGTCACATTTAGTTCTGTATAGTTTTGAAAGGTTTGGCTCATAGCTCATACACCTCTTATCTAGAACAGTTACACATAATAATTATATTATTCCTGTAGAAAAATGAGTATGTCTAGAGATAATTTCTAAATTTTAAGAATAAATTGCATTATTTTTTTATTCATATTATACGATTAATATTTATTAATTTTTCACCTCTTTTTGTTATTAAGTGTTTATTTGGGTACCATTATTTTGATAAAAAAATATTTTTTTTAATTTTTTTATTTTTTAGCGTATTTAACAAATTTTTAGTAGTAAAAGTAAAAGCACTAGAAAAATAAAAAATATTTTTTTTGAGAAGTTATAATTTATATCTTTTTTTAAAAGATCTTTTTACTTAAAAAAAGATATGTTATACGAGATATAATTAATAGATAAAAAGATCTTTTTATACGAGATATCTAAACATAAAATTACTTTTACTTTTTTTATATGATCTTTTAAAAAAAATAACTTAAAAAAAATATATTTTTTTAAAAATTCACGCAAACAAGCCTTTAAATAAAAATGGTTTTCGATTTAGTAAAAAAAAAAGATTTCTGTATATTATTTCTTAATTTTTCAAAGTTAGATTGAGAGGTTAAGGAAGAAAGTAATTTCGCATTTATTGTCAATGAAATTACTCATAGCATCAAGTAATGAATCAACCTCAAATTTGCATTCACTATTATTGCATGCGAAATTGGAAACAAAAAATCTCTACCCTAATTTCACATTTATTGGATGAAATTAGGATATCACATATTCGTTTGCAATTTCACTGTTAGTAAATATAAAATTATGGTAGTTAGAATGTGTCTATAAGCAACAACGATGCATACGAAATTGCTTTATTTCCCAATTCTACAATCTGTAAAACAAGATTGCCTGTAAATTAGAAAATAATGCAAAAAATATAATTATCTTTATTTTAATAAACAAGAAACTAATGATTTTTATTTAAATAAAAATTCATAGAAAATATAAAAATTATTTTTTTTGTATAAAATTCAGAAATATTAAGTATAACATGAATGCAAAGTAAACTTTTGTTTTTTATAGAAAAGTATTGAATTAATAAATTATTTTTTTAACCAAGATTAATTAAGTTCTTTTGTCTACTCTTTTTTTTTCAGTTAATTTTTATTATGTCAATAAATTATTAGACAACTTGATCGAATTTAATTACTAAAATAATTTGATGATATAACGTTATCGAGATGTAGTTATATGTATGTCCTTGCAGACATGTTCTAAACCAAGCCAGAAAACAACACACATGCTAAAATCTAGCTAGGATCGTATTATTCGTATAGCCAAGGGGAAAAAAAAAAATCACCCCACAAAAATCTTGTGCACACCCATAATTGATAATTCCCCCTGTAACATATCCTCTGGGCAAAAAGTTGTCACAATAATGTTCCTCATCAATCATCATATCCATCATTGACCATCATTTATATTTTGATTTACTAAAGTAGTTATTATTATTATTATTATTATTATTATTATTATTATTATTATTATTAGGCCGCGACAATGGTGGCTTTCAATATGTAGACTGGTGGTTATAGATGTCTATATATTAACTTATCAATCTAACAATAACACATGACATGATATTTTTTGTAATTAGTACTTGACTAGTATTAAAGTTTAATTAATGACAATAATTTTTAGATTTTAAATTTTTTACTATGGAATAAAATAGTCATTTTAATTAAAAATAAAAGTCATAAATAATTATTTATTAATATGAGAAAAAAAATAATATAGTGTAAATATTTTCAGAAGTTGTTATTTTTTTAATTTTGGAGGCTCTATTTCCAAAGAGAGAGGAAACGATTTTCCGGTAATAGTGTAGAGATGGTTACATCATCCGACTATATCATTTGAACTACCATTTTTTATTGTCAAAGAATATAATAAATATTTTTTTTTATTTACAGGCTATAAACATGCCATTATTTATTAATAGACCTGTAACTAAAATGTGTCATCGATTAATTAATTTCACATCGAATTTTGCTAGTATGAAGTTATATATGTGTGCTGATTTTTGAACTAACATTTGTGAATATTTTATTTTTTAGTTTTGATAAAAATAGACAACAAAAATGGAGAAAAACATGAGGTTGAATATAACTTTTTGGAGGAAGGGGAGGGGTCATGGGCCAGGTCAACAAACAGACCCGACCCGGAACACCAAGCCCCGTGGCCCGATCCACTATCTTCTTCGGAGGATGTTTATGCGCTGCTCTATGGATGGTGGTTAATGGATCTTATCGAGCCTGAGGTTCTACTGTTTGCTGCTGGTGCAGCCTCTGGCCATTGGACTTGACAACGCTGCTGCTGTCACGGGTTACAAGGTTTACTCTTCAATGTCGTCGTACCCTCTAAAACAGCAACGTTGTCCTGTTCTTCTCCGTAGCATCTTCTGAACTGATCTCCATAGCTGCCATATCAGTCCGCCTTCAATTATAGGACGCGAAAATGATGGCTTCAACAACCTAAGCGTCGCACACTCATTCTGAATTCTTTAAACCGCAATTTTTTATCGGCATCTCTAACTACCCCATCACCACGGAGAAGTTGTTAGCAATACCCACCACTTTCGCATTTTCTATCGTACGTCTTCGTTCTTTGATTGAGTGACTGTACAAAATTGAACTATTGTCTCTCTGAATTGTTGGTTTGAATCTGTTGATTTCTTGATGTAACTTCTTTTGTTTGCTCTATTAAAATGTTCTTTTTTTTTCTTTTTACATGTGAGATACCATTTGTTGAAATTTAAAAAGAAAATGGATTCTAACTAGAAAAAAAATTAATGTGTTAAAACTAACAAATTACGATAACAAATAAACTATTTCAAAAGTGATAAGTAAGTCAAACAATAGTCTTTTCCTCCACGTGCCAACATCTGATGATTTGTTTACTTTATCCATAGTCACATAGCCATAATAATTTGTGGACCCATAGATGGCACCTTATTATTATTAGAAATGAAACCACTTCATTTTAGAAAGAAGCTGCTCAATAAAAATGCTGAAAACTTTTTTTTAAAGATTTTTTTCGTAATTAAAATTTAATATATATAATTGATTAAATTATATTATTTTTGTCAAAATTAGATTATACAAATTGGCTTGCTAAAAAATCGATAAACCAAATTTTAAACTTATCTACATTAATATTTTTTTTATATTAATTTAAACTAATTTAAAATATAATTTATTTATTTTTCAGTTAAATTAATTTGTTTGAATTAATTTTAATAAAAATAATATAATTTAATTAATTAAATATATTAAATTTTAATTACTTAAAAACATCTTTAGAAAAAGATATTTTAAGTATTTTTATCATAAAAGCTCTTTTTTAAAAAATATCTGTGTATTTTATCCAATTTAAATGTTTACAAAAATTATAATAGAAAAAATGTTTCGAAATGGTTAGAAAAATTATTTGTCAAGACATAAAAAGTTATAATATTTAGAAAAATTCATGGTAGTAATAAATAAATAAAAACTAAACAACGAATAATAAAAAAAATAACGAACAGAAAGGCAAAAAATTAACGAAAATAATAACAGCCACAAAATAAATGTCAATCAACAATCGATGCATATCTTTATGGATCGTTGAAAGCATCAAAGAAGATCTTGTAGGACTTATCTTTATTATATGTATATCTATCTTCTTTTTCCTTCCACTTCTTAATTGTGGTTTCTATTGCTCCCAGCGCGCACTCATGAAAACCATGATGGAAAATATAATAATTTACTTAATTAATCCAATGTTAATGCTTATATTATAGCAGTTTAAGTTACTACTATAAGTTAATACAAATTAAAGTATTATTCTCCGGAAGTAATCATTACTTTTTTGAAAGATCTTGTCACTAGTATGCATATAGATACGATTAATGTAATTAGAAACTATTGATTACTACTAAAGCAAACAATAATAAATTAACATGAGAAATTAAATCAATTAAAAAAATTTAATCAATAAAAAATATTTTTATTCAGTTCACATACAACAGTAACAGATAGATAAAAGGACAAATTAATGCCCTAAAATTTCTCCAGAAGTCATTACATTATTTTGAAACTGTAATTTTTTTTATATTTTTGAATAATATATAATGAGAAGTAATAAATATTCATTTCTGAATTTTTTGCCAAAGTAAATTATATTATATCAATGGTGTATTTTAAATATTATAATTATATTTCAATATTAATTTCATAGGCTAATTTTTTTATATGAGATTGACATGTGAGTTATGGTGAGTTATGGAGTACTAGAGAGATATACACAGTTATGACGGCGTTCAATTTTTTGTTTTAGTGGAAAGAAATCGAACCGTTCGATTTCATTGCAGAGAAAGAGGAATACAAATGGACGGTCCGATTTGTGTGGAGTAGAATTTCATGAATACTGAAATCGGACCCAAAATTTTCTGCCAGTACACAAATCGGACTCAGGATTTTCTGCCAATACACATATCGGACCCAAAATTTTCAGTACCTACAATCAAACTGTCCGATTTGCCTTGTGCAGTCCTTATACTCTGATAAAATATCATAGACCTTTATAACTCTGCTATACACCAACCCTCTCCATATTAAAATTAAAAAGTTCAGCATAATTCATCCTTCACATTACAAATAATTTTTAGACTTTTTTCTTTTTATTACAAACATTCCTTTCATACTCTTTCTGGTAAGATATTGCATCAATAAAATCACCAAAACAAACCTTGCAAAAAGTCAACATAACTTATCCTACTTTTTTCTTTGTTTTCTAGCAACTAGCAAGTAGTCCTTCTATGCCTTATCAAAATCTTTTAACCCTTTTTAATGCTCATAAGTGCATGTTCATTATATTGGATTTTATTCTCGTATAACATTAAATTAGATTAAATAATATCGATTGGAAAACGATAGTTTCACTTTCTTTCACATTTCCTCATATAGTTTACTCAGAGAAAATAATGAATCACAGATGTGACCAAGGAGCATAGCACGATAAGAATTTTGTCAAGGAAAATTAGTAACGCACTAATGCTTCATTACTCATTTAATTTGAAAAGTTCATTGATATATTAATGTAATGAAATAATTATGTCCAAAATAAAATCTCATCAAGCCTTAGCTCAATCAAGTCAACATTTGCAACCGGATTTGGACCATCTCATAATTTTCTCATTTATTTTTGTCATGTTTCAAAATCTACTATTAATTTAATTTGTTTTAGAAAATAATAAATAAATTAATATATTTCGTATAGTTAATGGTGGAGATTAATATACGACCAATAACATGAAAGAAGATAAATAATTTATAAGAATAAAAAGATATATTAAATTCAACTAGTTAGTATTATCATGAAATTATTTTTTTAAAATTTAAATTGATAAAAAATGATATAAATAGTGATATTTTTAATACGTACTCTCAAATAATTAATAATCTCTTTTGAATTTGCTTAATTTTTTTATAAGTCTTTTTTTATCATTTTATTTGTTTTATGCTATTTTTTTTTGTATGATATAATATCAAAGGTCTATGTTTAAACTTTGAAAGGTCTAATTATGCTCTATGATGCACGGACAATGACACGGACACGGGACACGACACAACACGGGACACGCCGATCTTACATGACACAGGGACACGCATACATATAAATATAAAGTATTTTTTAGATAAATCGTAATGATATTTTAATATTTTATTGATATTAAAATATAAATTAATTTTTTAAATTATTTTAATGTCTTATTTTAATTATATCAAGTATTTAAAATATTTTTGTTTTAATAAATAATAATATATATTATATCTAAATTTATTTTAAGAATATATCTTAAGATTAAGACCGGACACGCTGACACGTGATGGTATTAGGTGTGTCCAAGTGTATCTGGGAAATAATTTTTTATTTTTTATTGAGACACATTTTGGACACAGTAGACACGCGTGTCGAACGAGTGTCGGTAAGTGTCGTGTCCGAAATGTGTCCGACACGCAGACACGACAACTCAACAAAGTGTCCGTGCTTCATAGATTATGCTGATCCAATTTTTAATCCAATAATAATGTTAAATTACTCAACTGATTCCCATGATATAAATCATTCGCCAGCACTTAAAAAAAAAACAAGAATCATTCTCCAGCCTATTAATTAATCAAAATATAACCTAACTTCTGCCGGCTTCAGTTTTCAATTCTACATTTGGGAAAAATCCGCATCAACACATATAAATAAAGTTATCAAATCTCTAGTCTCTAGTTAACTTATTAAAAGCAATTTTATCCATTTAGATTTTTAATCGAGTTACGATTGTACGTATATGTAAGTGAAAAGTGTTACATATTTACGAGTATAAACTTCAAAATTTGTATAATTATGGATTTGCACAAGAGGTAAAAAGAAAAAAAAATACTAAGAATAAGGGAAAAAAGCAAAGGAAGAAGAACAAAAGGTCCCTATTACACTAAAAAGGTTGACATTGACCCTCGATTAACCCCATTTGGTTGAGTGGGCACGGCATCTGTCTCACCCAATCCTGAAAGACAAGCACTCACAAAGTTGTTCAAAAAAAGATACCCTCCTCAGTTACTATTGTTTTTTCTTTTCTTTTCTTTTCTTCTGCTTGTTCAATTCCCTTTCCCTCATAGTGATGAGGAAGAGGAGAGAATCTATACCCACCATGTTTTTATATTTTCATGATTTCATCCATGCCTAAATGACATGGGTCCCACCTCCACCACACCAAAAAGCACAACAATATCATCACCCAAACTCAACACAAACAAACCTCGCTATCTCACTTCTCTCTCTCTCTTCCCTTCCTCCCTCCATTCTTCAAACTCTTCACCAACAAAACCCATTAACATCTCCTTTAACACACACCCCTCACACTACACTCACACCACTAATATCTTATTTTTTATTATTATTAAATATAATTAATTATAATATATAATATTTTTAATTGTTTGTTTATGCGTTAGCTAGCCGGCGATGCCGACGCCGGTAAGCGCAGCGAGGCAATGCCTAACGGAGGAGGCGGCGCGTGCGCTTGACGCCGCGGTGACGGTAGCGCGTCGCCGAAACCACGCCCAGACTACCTCCCTCCACGCCATCTCCGCCCTTCTTACCCACCCCTCCGCCACCCT